>NC_069504.1:275788607-275791107 GCF_027579735.1 Bombina bombina
TAGCCAAATGTAGCCACCAAAAAGCAAGCGCTATCCAGGGTGCTGAACATAAAATGGTCCAGATCCAAATCTTTACATTCCTGCTTTTTAAATAAAGATAGCAAGAGAACGAAAAAAAAATGATATTAGGAATAAATTAGAAAGTTGCTTAAAATTGCATGCTCTATCTGACTCATTAAATCTATCTGACTCATTAAAGAAAAAAAAAATGGGTTTAGTATCCCTTTAATGTAGGACCAGCATCTATCTCCATCTATGATTTATTTTATATATATTATTAGGCAAAAACAAGACTAAAACTACAAAACTGAGGATTTCAGCACAAGAGTTTGACTAGTGTTTGATGCAATAACTTAACACTGACACTAAATTTGAATACAATAGAAGTTTTAAAACTAAAATTAAAAACAGCAAGTGACGTTTTCTCGATATAAATGTCAGGATGGTTTATATATAAATCAACAATAATTTTTGCTGCCAACAGCTGCTGTTTTGCAAATGTTTTCTTATTGTGTAAATATGTGTGTTTGTTTATTAGATAAAGCTGTCAAGTTTCATTCTATGAACAAATAGAAAACTAATGCTATTTTGCAACAGAATTATTTATTAGACATGGAAATTATTTACTTTCATATGTACAGTCATCATTTGTGAAACATTTTGTTGCGCAGCATGAAGACTACGAATCCCAGCAGGTCATGAGGAGAGAAAGTGCATTCACAGCTTGCGGAAAACAGCAACAAATAAGCAATCAAGACAAAAGGTGTTAGAAAGCATAAAAACGTCTTGCTTTCTAGAAATCTGTACTAAAAACATAATTACTTGCTATAGGCAGATATTCATAGGCATTAAAGGAACATGCAATGCAGTAGAATTGCATAAGTAACAAGTGCATAATAAAAATACAATCATTTAACACCTACTCTGAATTTAAAATAAGCAGTAGATTTGTTTCTGACAAATTTATTTTTTCTCACATTTTCCGAACCCCTGAATCATGTGACAGACAGCCAATCACAGACTAGTATATGTATACCCTATGAGCTTGTGCACATGTTCTTTTAGATCTTGATCCCCAGAAAGTGTGCATATAAAAAAAAATGATAATGGAAGTCAACTGGAAAGTGTCTTAAAACTGCATGCTCTGTCTTAATCATAAAAGTTTATTTTGACTTGAGTGTCCCTTTAAGCTACACATGAAGTGCAGCATACAGTTTATAGGCCTGCATTGGGCACACCAGCATGGTCTCTGGTTGGTTTATTGTTTGCTTATCACACAGTCAACCATCTTTGCTTTTGACAAAGTAAACAAGTTGAGCAAATATTTTACACCTCTTTATTAAAGGGGCAGTACAGTCACAATTAAACTTTAGTGATTTAGAAAGATCATGCAATTTCAAACAACTTTGAAATTTACTTCTATTATCAAATTTGCTTCATTCTCTTGCTATCCTTAGTTGAAGAGTAGGCACAGGAGCAGCAATGCACTACTGGTATATAGCTGGTAAATAGGTGGCTGCATACTCATACCTCTTGTTAGTGACTGAATAGAGATGTTCATCTAGCTCCCAGTAGTTCTACTTTCTTAAGCAAGTGAATGAGGCAAATTTGATAACAGACGTTGTTTAAATTGTATCCTCTATCTAATTATGAACATGTAAAAGGACACTAAAGTCAAAATAAAAAACTTTAATGATTCAGATAGAGCATGCAGTTTAAACAACTCTTTAATATACTTCTATTATCAAATTGTGCACAGTTTTTTTATGTGCACACTTTCTGAAGCACCAGCAACTACTGAATGTGATACAGGGGGCAGCAAATTGAAGTCAATTTAAAATTTGTCCCAAAAAAATCTACTGCTCACTTTTTTTTTTTTTACTTATGCTCTTATTGATTATGCAATTCTACTGTTGACTTTAATGTTTCTTTAATTTATTAGGCTTGAGTCTTGGTTTTTACTAGACTTGTGGGTTTGTTGCTTTCGGGTAGCAACTAATCCCAAATATGTCGGCTGCCAGCGGCATTTGGCTCTATTCAGAGCCGGATATCTTCATGGAAAATCCAGATCTTTGTGTGTTGCGTTTTCACATGAAGATATCCGGCTCCGAATAAAGCTGAATGTCACTGGCAGCCGACATATTTAGGATTCATTGCTACCCGAAAGCTACAAATGCACAAGTCTAGTTTTTACTCCCTGCTATTGTCAGTAATGCTACAGTATTCTTAAACATTTCCTTTTTATAAAACGACTTTTAGTGAAAGGGACATGGAAGTCAAATGTAAACTTTCTTGGTTCAGACAGAATATACCATTTTTCCAATGTTATCACATTCACCTCTTATTCTTGGTCTCCTTTGTTGAAACTTAACTTCTTTAACACAATCAATGTTTATAACTCTGTTATACATATAGTGCTAAATTCACATGTACGCTCCTGAGCCTATGTTAGTAGGCTTTCATGGAAAAGAGTTAAGTTTCAACAATAATTACCTTAAAA
>NC_069504.1:275796107-276018607 GCF_027579735.1 Bombina bombina
TATCTAAGCCTCGGCAAACTTCCCCTTTATTTCAGTTCTTTTGACAGACTTGCAGTTTAGCCAATCAGTGCCTGCTCCCAGATAACTTCATGTGCAAGAGCACAGTGTTATCTATATGAAACACATGAACTAACACCCTCTAGTGGTGAAAAACTGTTAAAATGCATTCTGAAAAGAGGTGGCAATCAAGGTCTACGAAATTAGCATATGAACCTCCTAGGTTAAGCTTTCAACTAAGAATACCAAGAGAACAAAGCAAAATTGGTGATAAAAGTAAATTGGAAAATTGTTTAAAATGACATGCTCTATCTGAATCATGAAAGTTTATTTTGGCCTAGACTGTCCCTTTAAATGATCAGTCTGTGCCAGATGAGGATACAGCCAATACCTCATCAGAAGTGCCACTGGAGCACACATTTACTTTATTTAACCACTTTGGGTGGATTCAATGGATGCTAAAATTTGATTTTTTTTTTATTTTTACAATAGAAATGTCTTATAAAAACTTTTCTCAACCCTGGAGTAACATGGGTTATATTATTTTATGCATTTTTATTTTACTTTTAGAGAATAATCCTTGTTCAGATAATGGGTTAGATTCGAATCTTGAGGTTATTGCCATCTGCATTTTACTTTTCCTATTAAGCAAAATCTGTCCTACCATGTATGAAAGAGCAGCAGCTAAACATATTAAAGCTATGCATTGCATATAGTAAGTAAATGCTGTTTAAAGGGACAGTCTAGTCAAAAATAAACTTTCATGATTCAGATAGGGCATGTCATTTTAAACAACTTTCCAATTTAATTTTATAATCAATTTTGCGTTGTTATCTTGGTATTCTTAGTTGAAAGCCGCCTCTTATCTGAATGCATTATGACAGTTTTTCAAGTGTGCCATATAGCTAACATTGCGCTCACGCCCGTGGAGTTACCTAGGAGTCAGCACTGATTGGCTAAAATACAAGTCTGTCAAAAGAACTGAAATAAGGGGCAGTCTGCAGAGGCTTAGATACAAGGTAATCACAGAGGTAAAAAGTATCTATACTATAATTGCTTTTGTAACGTGTCCGTCATTGTCGCAAGTTGAGCATGCATCCTCAAAGGAATGTTGGCTGCACAAGGCCGAAAAAGGAATGTTGGATGTGCGAGGCAGCCAAAAGAATGTTGGTTGCACGTGCAACCAAAAGAATCCACCTGGATGCAGCTTCAAAATGGCAGGGTGGTTAGAGAATCCACAACAGTTGGATTCTTTCACAACCCTGCCATTTTCCGAATCCACCTGGATGCAGCACAGACAAACAACATTAAGGGGAAAAAAACGCAACCGCCCGCACAAAATAACAAAAAACACGTATCCACCCGCACAAAATAACAAAAAAAACCTTACTGCCCACACAAAATAATAAAAAAACCTAACCACCCGCACGAAGTTTAATAAAAAAAAACACCTAACCACCCGCACGAAGTATAACAAAAAAAACCTAACCACCCGCACAAAGTATTAACAAACACCTAAACCGCTAACCCCCACATCGCAAAATAATAAAGTAATTAACCCCTAATCCGCAAATTAAACAACGCAAATAACATAATTAAAATATTAACCCCTAAACTGCAAACCCCCACATTGCAATAAACTTAATTAACGTATTAACCCCTAAACCGACAAATTCCCAAAATCGCAATGAACCTAATTAACCTATTAACTCCTAAACCGCCAACCCTCACAACGCAAATAACTAATTTAATTACTAAGCTCCCTGACCTAACACTCCCGAAATTAACCCCAATTACATCAAATAAAAAAATACTAAGTTACAATGAAAAAAAATAACATTACTTAAAAAAAAACTAAGATTAAATTAAATAAATCTAAAACTACAAAAAATAAAAAAGTCTAAAATTACAGAAAAAAATAAACAAAATTATCAAATATAAAAAAAAATAAACCTAATCCCTATGAAAATAAAAAAGCCCCCCGAAATAAAAACATCCACTAAACTAAACTACCAATAGCCCTCAAAAGGGCCTTTTGTAGGGCATGGACCTAAGTTAAACAGCTCTTTTACATGTAAAAAATACTAAGTCCCCCCTAACAGTAAAATCCCCCCACCCACCAAACCCTCCAAAATAAAAAAATAACACTAAAAAAACCTAAACTACCCATTGCCCCTAAAGGGGCATTTGTATGGGCATTGCCCTTTAAAGGGCATTCAGCTCTTTTACTGCCCTTAAAGGGGCAATCAGCTCTTTTACAGCCTAAAAAACCTAATCTAAAAAAAAAGCCACCCCAAAAAAAAAAAGCCTAAGACTAAGCCACAAATAATTACTCACCATTCCTGAAGTCCGGCGGTGAAGGTCTTCTTTCAGGCGGCTCCATTATCTTCTATCTTCATCCGGAGCAAAGACGGCGCAGAGGTGCGGAGCTGGCTTCCCCAATACGCGGATCCTCAGCGGCGTGAAGGCTCCTCTTCATGCGATTGTCTGCTGCACACTGAAGATTGAATGCAAGGTACCCCATTTTTTTTTTTGGGTATCTTGCATTCCTATTGGCTGAAATTTTGAAATCAGCCAATAGAATGAGAGCTACTGAAATCTTATTGGCTGATTTAAACAGCCAATATAATTTCAGTAGCTCTAATCCTATTGGCTGATTTCACAATGCTCTATCTGAATCACGAAAGAAAAAATTTGGGTTCAGTGTCCCTTTAATATAACAATGTTGGTTGTGCAAAGCTGGGGAATGGGTAGTAAAGGCGTTATCTAACTTTTAAAACAATAACAATGTTAGTGTTTACTATCCCTTTAATAGTGTTTTTTATACAGTGTGGTTTATTTTGTATATGTTTTGACCAACAGGGGGCGATTAATGAATGAATATAGAATGCTATGTGGACTTTTGACCACTGGATGGCTGGAGAGAAAAGAAAATTGTACTAGATAGAATGCCCCCACATTTGTAAGTAATTAAATACAAAAAAAAAGTGTTTAAAAATGTTTGTGTATGTAACATATCTATCTATAGCATGATTAAGGGCTCAGTGTAGCCCAAAACGTTGCTGCTTTTTATGGAACTGTCACTATAATAAAGAAGAGATTTATATATGCTTTGGATGGGGGTAAGCAGAAACCTTTATAACAACATGCACCCTGAATACGTTTGCTACAAGAGTTTTTTTTTTTTTTTTTTTAAAAGAAAGGTGCTAGGCTCAAATTGTTTATTTGCTATTATGTTTAGGTAATCAGATGAGGTCTCGTTAAGGAAAAACCTGCTGGTAGGCAAGCTTGCTCAAGTTCCGTCTGTTTACTCTCTAAGATAAAAGCACCCCACCATATGCGAGTCTCGCTGCTTTGTAGTATTATAGTATTAATATGTTAGAGAAATTCAAAGGATTTGTGGCATTAAAGCCAAGTGCTGAATTAGGCACTAGTAGGATAATTCATAGTGGGATTAAAAACTAACACTTTATTTAACATATATACTGTAACAAACAAAATTACCAAAATGGATCAAATTAAAGAGGTGGGTAATCACCATCCACTTCTATATATTCACCAGTGACGAAACGCGTTGGTGGGCGTGTCCGGGTGGCGTTGTTGCTGTCCGTAGGAGTTACGGCTTGTCTCTCTAGATACTAACGATTATTTAAGATAGCGACTTATAGTCTAAGCGTAATTTTGACCCTAAATGGTACTAGCTCTGTGTGCATATTATGTGTAATATCATGTGCATATAATAAGGAGCATAGGATATTCTGAGTACATAGTCTGTATGTCCGGTGTGAGTCTATAATTCCCTGCACAGTTTTTTCTTCACTTTACTGTTACTCTTTCTCCTGCGATCTCAGCAACAGCACCTCTAGGGCACATAGCCCTCTCACACATTGTTTTAAACTTTGTTGGATCATTATTACATGAATATATAGAAGTGGATGGTGATTACCCACCTCTTTAATTTGATCCATTTTGGTAATTTTGTTCGTTACAGTATATATGTTAAATAAAGTGTTAGTTTTTAATCCCCCTATGTAGTATTATAGTATATTAGGAACTGCAGCACCCCAGATAAAATGGGTTGTTATAAGATCTTAAAGTGATGGTAAAGTTACCTTAATCTCAATGAAGAATAGCATTAATGGTGTAAAATTAATATGTTTCATTCATCTTTTTTTTTATATTTGCGTATAACTCAAGTTATCACCTTTATAAAGGCAATTTCTAAACTTACGAAAATTCAACCCGTATTTTTTTTTTTTTACTTTTGATCACGTTTTTATTTTGGCCAATGGAAATATCGGCCGTTAGGCGGCCGTCTCTCCACGTCATCTGCATCTTTAATCATCTGCGCATGCGCTATTGAATTCTCTTTGTATTGAAAACTGCACACGGACCCGTGTCATGCATGCCTCTTTATTACAGTTAGGAATCCCTCACTACGTCATGAGCTTCACGGACATGGTGCATGCGCAGTGGAAAGCCGCATCAGCGAGTAGCGCATGCGCGGTTTATTCTGAATTGGGAATGCGCTTTTGAGTGGCACAGAGAGGATGTGGGACCGTCAGACAATGCAGAACACGGAAGTAGGGCTTAGGAGGAGTCTGCAGCAAAACGGTAGGGAATTTGAAATATATTTGTTTAGAAAACTATAGCAGTAAACTAAAAAATAACTTAGCTTCTATATTAAGGTAATATTGAGAAATGCTTGGTTGTCTTGAATACCGGATTACTTTACCTTCACTTTAAGTGGCAATTCTCAGAACTTTATATGCCCAAATGAATTACATAGTTGTTGGATTTGGTTAATCAGCGATTTTAATATGGAGATGGGGAGCACATTATCTTTCATTTAATATTTGTTTTCCTAATTTTCCTCTGTAGTCATGCACATATCATTATAGCACTGGGGAATATCCTCATGTATTATTAATAAATAATTACAGTATATGAATTTAGAGGTAGGCATCAGACAAGGTAACATAAAGGCACTCTCCTCCCTGCGCTAGTGCTGTAAGGCAACCACAAGTTTAGCTCTCAGTTAGTCTTGGAAAAAGAAACAAAGTAACATAGTTTTCTGTCCCTTTCACAATTCAGGGGGTGAAGCAGGAGATCATATTTTTACCTCATAAAGGGAAAGACAGAAGCACATAATGGTTTGTGTTTTTACAGCAAACCTTCAAAGGTTTGTAAATATGCAAATGAGTCTATCTACAAATACAACATAATTCATTTCACTAACAACAGGGGGCGACATTTCCATAAAACCAGACACACATTTGTAAAGACTAGAGAAGGAATTTAGATACATGCATACTAATTTACAATGTTAGGAGCAAGTAGTAATACTTTAGGAATCAGCAAGGGAATTAAAGGGATAGTAAACAGACAGTGATTACAATATAAAATTACGTAAAAAGCTTTGCAATATACATTCATTCAATATTTTATCTCCTTTCCTTGTAATTTAACTCTGAAAATTGTTGGGTTTCTAAATTCCACTGAGCTTCTATAAAGTAATGGGTGCCATGTTTTAACTTAAAGGGACAGTCTAGTCAAAATTAAACTTTCATTATTCAGATATGACTTGTAATTTTAATCAACTTTCCAATTTACTTTTATCATCAAATTTGCTTTGTTCTCTTGGTATTCTTAGCTGAAACTAAACCTAGGTAGGCTCATATGCTAATTTCTAAGCCCTTGAGGGCTGCCTCTTATCCCATGCTTTTTAAATTACTTTTCACAACAAGAGACTGTTAGTTCACGTGGGCCATATAGATAACACTGTGTTAACGCCCAGGGAGTTATTTAAGATTTAGCACAAGACAATACTAAACGCAAGACAGTAGATAATATTAAACAGTCACAGTCATGTGATCAGGGGGCTGACAGAAGGTTCCTAGATACAAGGTAATCACAGAGGTAAAAAGTATATTAATATAACTGTGTTGTTGTGCAAAACTGGGGAATGGGTAATAAAGGGATTATGTAACTTTTAAAACAATAAAAATTATATTGCAGACTGTCCCTTTAAGTATCCCCTTATCTATCTTTACTGCTGAGGACAATTAATGACATATATTAAACAGGAAATTAAATATACTGTGTGGAACATAGTATTATCTAAAAGGGTTTCCACAGAACCTTGTTTGCATAAACACAGATAAATGAAAAAAAATGTTCAAACATGGAAAAGAATTAAAGTACTTTACAGAAACTAAACCTTTACACTTACAGGATATCTTCAATATTTAAACAACTAATATAACTAAGACTAATCTTTGAATACCATCAATATTTCTAGCACTTATTTATTGTTTAACCCTTTCACTACTAAACCCTTTCAACCCAGTGCTGAGCCAATTTTGAGCTCTTTAGTATAATTTTTTGGGTATATTTTAGTAAATAATATTGAAAATTGCCCACTGACCACTGCGGTTACTGTGATTACTTTACTAAATTATCATCAAAGTTAGCCACATTTGAAATAGGGGCCCATACAGGCTTTTGGGAGTTATAGATTAGAGAGGCCCCATTGTGCAGTAAAGAAAGAAAAGCAATTTTTTCTTGCAAGGTGTTCGCTGGTACCACTGTGATCACCTGACTATACAAAAAGAGAGGGACTTGTCTACTGAAAAACAAATGTTATTAGGGGTCTCTATACATACACATTTCTTTATTTTTAAAAGATCTGATTTGTAGTACTTCTCCAAGACTATTACAAATGAGGGGTCTTGGAGCTTTATAGCTGATATGGAAGCTGAGATTGAGGGTTTAGTAAAAACTCCTCCCCATCCTGCACCCTTGCAGCTACCGGTGAATCCGGGCCCAGCCTCTTTGTGACGTCACCACGTGTACATTGCGACTTCAGTCGCCACTCTCATGAAGCCTGGGAATACCACTGTAGCGCAAGGGACTGCCGAAAACAGCGTTTGGTCAGCGATCCCCCTGCATAACTACAAGGACTCATATACCTTTAAGGTATATGTTAATTAACACTAGTTTAGAAAAACAAGAAAACAATTCTTAAAGCCCAGAAACTTTATAGGTAACTTGTTTTGTTTTTTTTCCAAAGCTTTTGGTGGTTTCACTGATTGAAACAGGTAACGAGACAAAAAAATGTAAAAATAAAAAACTAACTTCTTTGTGATATTTACCAGGTGGTTGTTTATAAGATTGGGAAATGATGGGACATAAGTTACATTTTAAATTGCTCACTGATTCGGAAAATTACTTAATGTGTGCTAGTATTTTTATTTTACGTTATTTATTTTTAATAGGATTTATGAATTTTGCAGGAAATTACAATAAGTCAGTACGGATAAATACACACAGTAAAAAAGATTTTACAGAAGAAATGCTTGTAAGGCAAAACTGTAACAATCCAATTAAAATATATAAAAGTAATATTATTTGTTAAAAATATTTCCACAAGTTTTAGAATGGAGCAAAACTGGTTTGCATAAAGATCAACATTTTAAATATTTTTTTATCGTAATAAACAGAAGACCAAACATCACAGTACCTTATTCACATATTTAAAATCCCTTTACACGTAGGGACATTAAACACTAGGAGGCCGATATTGCGGATCATGTCCGCCGCACATCGATAAATGCCGACAGCATACACCAGCAATTCACCAGCAACGGCACCCCCTGCAGATTCGCGGCCGCTAGCAGGGGGTGTCAATCAAACCGATCGTATTGGATCTGGTTGATTTTTGGCGATGTCTGTCCGCCACCTCAGAGCAGGCGGTCAGGTTATGGAGCAGCGGTCTTCATAACTTGTGTTTCTGGCGAGCCTTCAGGCACACGGGGCTTCAAGCTCCATACGGAGCTTAATAAATATGCCCCTAAGCAAATGCTAGATAGAATGATGCATTCAAAGAAAAGATTAGCCTGGGAATAACTTGTAGATGTGTGTTTTTTAATGTCTAATTAGCTGTTTAAATATTGACAAAATAAGAATAAAGTTTGAGTGCTTAGAAAACAATGGGAGCTGCCATGTTGTAACTTAGGTTACCTTCTCTGCTATGGCCAATTAGGGACAGTTATAAATAGGTCACTAGAGTGTGCAGCCAATGACGGTGTGGAATATAACAGTGTTCTGCACTTTGTAAGAGGAACTGAAAATCTCACAATTTCAGAATGGAATTACAGGAAAAGGGGACAAAATAAATTATGAAAGTATATTGCAGAGTTTTTTTATATATACAGTTTATAATTTTATATAACCATCTCAAAGTGTTTAATGTCTCTTTAAAGTGATGGCAAATCCTTGCTTAAATGCTAGGATTTACCATTACTAAAAATAAAGGCCACCTTCATTAATCAGTTTAAAAGATGCCTTTATTTCACCACAGCTTCACTGCTTAGCTATGACGGCCCATGGCACTGCTAAGTTTTCAATTAGGTGATGTTTCCATCTCTTAGCCAATTGCAGTGCGGGCCGATCGTCCTGCAGCAAAATAAGGGCACCTTTTAATCCATTTTTTTTTTTAACTGATGAATCCAGGTGGCCTTTATTTTTATTGATGGCAAATCCTAGTGCTTTTGAAACGCTAGGATTTACCATCACTTTAATCACAGTCTCATTACAAAGTCTAAGTAAGGTATTTTATTTATGTTCATGTAGATAAGTATCTCAGTGTTGAGGATTTCAAAGACCGTAACAACCTCTTTCTGCTTTAAGAAAACTATAGACACAAATGCATCAGCTTTCTAAATATTTGCATGGAGTGTGAGAAAAATACATTCAATATCCTGAGATAATAACTTTATATTTATAGTACAAGAAGCGCAAAGAGAAATCCGGGAGCATACCAGGTGCGTTTATATAGCATAACTGTAAGCTTATATGCGTCTGATTTATGTGTCTGACCTGTTAAAAGCAGTGCTGCCACTTAACTAATGATGAGCTGTGGTGACATAAAATGTGTTTTGTGTCCCCAGACGGTCTCTGGAGCAGCTAAGGGAATTACTAGGTGGAAAAAGCTTGAGAAACCACAGAATTTCTTATTGCTGTCACTTTCCAGTTTGCTAAATATCACACACAAATGTCATCTTTAATGACATATAATCCCATGCTTATTGCTAACACAATATACTCAACCTTTCTGGTTTTTCTATCTGCTACCGAATTTGCATTTCTTCCTTAAAGGGACATTAAACACTTTGAGATGGTAATATAAAATGATAAATCTATAGAAAAACTTCTGCAATATTCTTCCATTATTTATTTTGTCCCCTTTTCCTGTAATTCCCTTCTGAAATTGTGAGCTTTTCAGTTCCTGTTAGAAATGGAAGTGCAGAGCACTGTTATATTCCACACAGCTATTGGCTGCACACTCTATTGACCTATTTATAACTGTCCCTAATTGGCCACAGCAGATGAGGTAACCCCAAGTTACAACATGGCAGCTCACATTGTTTTATAGACACTAAAATTTCACACTTATTTTGTCAATATTTAAACATCTAATGAACCTTTAAAACATACATCTACATGTTATTTTCAGACTAATCTTTTCTTTGAATGCATCATTCTATCTAGCATTTGTTTAGTGTTTAATGTCCCTTTAAATAAACATGAATGTAATTTTTTAAAAGCTAACTCTATGGTGATGGATGCAGTCATTTTCAATATTTACACCAGACACAATATGAAAACAGGAGAAAAGTGAGTGCAACATTTGTTATCAAATTCTTCACTGGTATCATAGATTGTCCGATTGCTTAATTGCTGCACATGGTTCTCTACATCTTTGTCACTGTGAGCCAAAATGTTCTTCTCTTAAAATTGTTGGTTTAAATTCCAAGATGGACAAATTGCATATGGAGAATATGGTGATTTACTGCAGAGTGGCACTGGTATATGAACAATAGTGATGAGTGAATGTTTATATCTTGATATTTGAATGTTAAAATGCATGATCACCTTGACACCTGTTCTGCTATTTGAATGTTTCAATAGAACAAATAATATTTGAACACTTGATATACATATTGGAATATTGAATGCAAAAACAAAATTTATGCTTACCTGATAAATTTATTTCTCTTGTGGTGTATCCAGTCCACGGGTTCATCCATTACTTGTGGGATATTCTTCCCAACAGGAAGTTGCAAGAGGACACCCACAGCAGAGCTGTCTATATAGCTCCTCCCCTAACTGCCACCCCCAGTCATTCGACCGAAGACGAGCAAGAAAAAAGGAGAAACTATAGGGTGCAGTGGTGACTGTAGTTTAAAAATAAAAAACACCTGCCTTAAAATGACAGGGCGGGCCGTGGACTGGATACACCACAAGAGAAATAAATTTATCAGGTAAGCATAAATTTTGTTATCTCTTGTAAAGGTGTATCCAGTCCACGGGTTCATCCATTACTTGTGGGATACCAATACCAAAGCTTTAGGACACGGATGAAGGGAGGGACAAGGCAGGAAACTTAAATGGAAGGCACCACTGCCTGTAAGACCTTTCTCCCAAAAATAGCCCCCGAAGAAGCAAAAGTATCGAATTTGTAGAATTTAGAAAAAGTGTGAAGCGAAGACCAAGTCGCCGCCTTACAAATCTGTTTAACAGAGGCCTCATTTTTAAAAGCCCATGTGGAAGCCACCGCTCTAGTGGAATGAGCTGTAATTCTTTCAGGAGGCTGCTGGCCAGCAGTCTCATAAGCTAAGCGGATTATGCTTCTCAGCCAAAAAGAAAGAGAAGTTGCCGAAGTCTTTTGGCCTCTCCTCTGTCACAACAAACAAAGCAGATGTTTGACGAAAATCCTTCGTAGCTTGTAAATAAAACTTAAAAGCACGAACCACATCAAGATTGTGTAAAAGACGTTCCTTCTTTGAGGAAGGATTAGGACATAATGAAGGAACAACAATCTCCTGATTGATGTTCTTATTAGATACTACCTTAGGAAGAAACCCAGGTTTGGTACGCAAAACTACCTTATCTGCATGGAAAATCAGATAAGGGGAATCACACTGTAAAGCAGACAACTCCGAAACTCTTCGAGCCGAGGAGATAGCTACCAGAAAAAGAACTTTCCAAGATAAAAGTTTAATATCTATGGAATGCAAAGGTTCAAACGGAACCCCTTGAAGAACTTTAAGAACTAAATTTAAACTCCATGGCGGAGCAACAGGTTTAAACACAGGCTTAATTCTAACTAAAGCCTGACAAAACGCCTGAACGTCTGGAACCTCAGCCAGACGTTTGTGCAAATGAATAGACAGAGTAGAAATCTGTCCCTTTAAGGAACTAGCAGACAATCCTTTCTCCAATCCCTCTTGCAGAAAGGATAAGATTCTAGGAATCCTGAATTAAGGTATCAATGATCGACTCGGAAAAACCACGCTTTGATAGAATCAAGCGTTCAATCTCCAAGCAGTCAGACGCAGAGAAATTAGATTTGGATGTTATCAAAATCACTGAAGCTCTCTCCTGCTTGATCTTGGCAATCAGACGAGGGAGCAGAGGAAACAGTGGAAACACATAAGCCAGGCTGAAGGACCAGGGCGCTACTAGAGCATCTATCAGCGCTACCTTGGGATCCCTGGACCTGGACCCGTAACGAGGAAGCTTGGTGTTCTGACGAGACGCCATGAGATCCAGTTCTGGTTTGCCCCATAGTTGAATCAACTGGACAAATACCTCCGGATGGATCTCCCACTCCCCCGGATGAAAAGTCTGCCGACTTAGGAAATCCGCCTCCCAGTTCTCTACTCCTGGGATATGGATAGCTGAGAGATGGCAAGAGTGAACCTCTGCCCATAGAATTATCTTTGAAACCTCCAACATCGCCAGGGGGCTCCTTGTACCCCCCTGATGGTTGATATAGGCTACAGTCGTGATGTTGTCCGACTGAAATCTGATAAACCTGGCCGCAGCTAGCTGAGGCCAAGCCTGAAGAGCATTGAATATCGCTCTTAGTTCTAGAATGTTTATCGAAAGGAGGGCTTCCTCCTGAGTCCACGAACCCTGAGCCTTCAGGGAGTTCCAGACTGCGCCCCAGCCCAGAAGGCTGGCATCTGTCGTCACTATAGTCCATTCTGGCATGCGGAACCTCATTCCCCTGGACAGATGGACCCAAGATAGCCACCAGAGAAGAGAATCCCTGGTCTCTTGATCCAGATTTAGCAGAGGGGACAAATCTGTGTAATCCCCATTCCACTGATTGAGCATGCAAAGTTGCAGTGGTTTGAGATGTAGGCGGGCAAACGGAACTATGTCCATTGCCGCTACCATTAAGCCGATTACTTCCATACACTGAGCCACTGACGGCTGAGAAGTGGAATAAAGAGCACGGTAGGAAGTTAGAAGCTTTGACAACCTGACCTCTGTCAGAAAAATCTTAATTTCTATTGAATCTATCTACTATCTACCTAGGAAGGAAACTCTTGTGAGAGGGGAGAGAGAACTCTTTTCTTCATTCACCTTCCACCCATGAGACCTCAGGAATGCCAGAACAATGTCTGTATGGTACTTGGCGATTTGAAAATTCGACGCCTGTATCAGAATGTCGTCTAGGTAAGGAGCCACCGCAATGCCTCGTGGCCTTAAAACCGCCAGTAGGGACCCTAGAACCTTCGTAAAGATTCTTGGTGCCGTGGCTAACCCGAAGGGAAGAGCCACAAACTGGTAATGCCTGTCTAGGAAGGCAAACCTGAGAAACCAATGATGATCTCTGAGTATCGGAATGTGGAGATAAGCATCCTTTAAATCCACGGTAGTCATATATTGACCCTCCTGGATCATAGGTAGGATGGTTCGAATAGTCTCCATCTTGAAGGATGGGACCCTGAGAAATTTGTTTAGGATCTTGAGATCCAAGATTGGTCTGAAAGTTCCCTCTTTTTTGGGAACTATAAACAGATTTGAATAGAATCCTTGCCCCTGTTCCTCCCTTGGAACTGGGTGGATCACTCCCATAACCAGAAGGTCTTGAACGCAAAGTAAGAATGCCTCTCTCTTTATCTGGTTTGAGGCTTTGAAATCCAGAGGATATCCCTGGGAAACAATCTCCAGAGCCCAGGGATCCTGGACGTCTCTTGCCCAAGCCTGGGCGACGAGAGAAAGTCTGCCCCCAACTAGATCCGGTCCCGGATCGGGGGCTACTCCTTCATGCTGTCTTAGAGGCAGCAGCAGGTTTTTTAGCCTGCTTTCCCTTGTTCCAAGCCTGGTTAGGTCTCCAGACTGGCTTGGACTGGGCAAAATTTCTTTCTTGTTTTGAAGTAGAGGAAGTTGAAGCTGCGCCAGTCTTGAATTTTCGAAAGGAACGAAAATTAGTCTGTTTGGTCCTTAATTTGTTGGACCTATCCTGGGGAAGGGCGTGGCCTTTTCCTCCAGTAATATCAGAAATGATCTCCTTCAGTCCAGGCCCGAATAGGGTCTGCCCTTTGAAGGGGATGTTGAGAAGCTTAGACTTTGAAGTAACGTCAGCTGACCAGGATTTAACCATAGCGCCCTACGCGCCTGAATGGCAAAACCTGAATTCTTAGCCGTTAGCTTTGTTAAATGAAAAACGGCGTCAGAAATAAATGAATTGGCTAACTTAAGAGCTTTAAGCCTGTCTAGGATATCATCCAACGGGGTCTCCACCTGTAGAGCCTCTTCAAGAGACTCGAACCAGAAAGCCGCTGCAGCAGTGACTGAGGCAATGCATGCAAGAGGCTGGAGAATAAAACCTTGTTGTATAAAGATTTTCTTAAGGAAACCCTCTAATTTTATATCCATTGGATCTAAGAAAGCACAACTGTCCTCAACGGGGATAGTTGTACGCTTAGCTAGGGTAGAGACTGCTCCCTCCACCTTAGGGACCGTCTGCCACGAGTCCCGTGTAGTGGCATCTATGGGAAACATCTTTTTAAAAGCAGGAGGGGGAGAGAACGGTACACCTGGTCTATCCCATTCCTTCGTAATAATTTCTGAAAACCTCTTAGGGATTGGAAAAACATCAGTGTAAACAGGCACTGCAAAGTATTTGTCCATTTTACACAATTTCTCTGGGACTACAATGGTGTCACAGTCATCCAGAGTCGCTAAAACCTCCCTGAGCAACAAGCGGAGGTGTTCAAGCTTAAATTTAAATGCTGTCATTTCAGAGTCAGACTGAAGTAACGCCTTCCCTGAATCAGAAATGTCACCCATAGATAGAAGCTCTCCTGCTTCGGCTTCTGTACATTGTGAGGGTATATCAGACATAGCTACTAAAGCGTCAGAAAGCTCTGTATTTGTTCTAGCCCCAGAGCTGTCTCGCTTTCCTTGTAACCCTGGCAGTTTGGACAATACCTCTGTGAGGGTATGATTCATAACTGCCGCCATGTCTTGTAAGGTAAACGCATTGGACGCGCCAGATGTACTTGGCGTCACTTGCGCGGGAGATATAGGTTCTGACACATTGGGAGAGCTAGGTGGTTTAACCTCCCTTTTGTCAGTCTGAGAAAGCTCTGGTGATAAATCTTTAAAACCCATAATATGGTCTTTATAACTTATAGAAAGGTCAGTGCATTTGGTACACATTCTAAGAGGGGGTTCCACAATGGCTTCTAAACATAATGAACAAGGAGTTTCCTCTATGTCAGACATGTTTAACAGACTAGTAATGAGACCAGCAAGCTTGGAAAACACTTTAATAAATGTGAAAAAGCAATTAAACAAAAATGGTACTGTGCCTTTAAGAGAAAAAAACTACCACATAAGCTGCAAAACAGTGTTAAAAAGTAGTAAACTCTACGAAATGTTTACAGTGTGTATAAGAGACTAAAGCAGCATTGCACCCACTTGCAAATGGATGATTAACCCCTTAGGCCCCAAACCGGATTAGAAAAATGGTAAAATCGTTAAAAAACAGTCAAACACACTGCCACAGCTCTGCTGTGGCTCCTACCTGCCCTTAAACACGATTTTTGCAGGAAAAAAACCCTCTATAGTGGTCCTAGATGCCAGAGGACTCCTTTAGGGAAGCTGGATGTCTCAGTCTGAATATCAACTGCGCATAAAATGCGCGAAAAACATAATTTATGCTTACCTGATAAATTTATTTCTCTTGTAGTGTATCCAGTCCACGGATCATCCATTACTTATGGAATATATTCTCCTTCCCAACAGGAAGCTGCAAGAGTCCACCCACAGCAAAGCTGCTATATAGCTCCTCCCCTAACTGCCATATTCAGTCATTCGACCGAAAACATGCAGAGAAAGGAAAAACCATAGGGTGCAGTGGTGACTGTAGTTCAAATGAAAAAATTACCTGCCTTAAAGTGACAGGGCGGGCCGTGGACTGGATACACTACAAGAGAAATAAATTTATCAGGTAAGCATAAATTATGTTTTCTCTTGTTAAGTGTACCCAGTCCACGGATCATCCATTACTTATGGAATACCAATACCAAAGCTAAAGTACACGGATGATGGGAGGGACAAGGCAGGTACTTAAACGGAAGTTACCACTGCCTGTAAAAAACCCTTTCTCCCAAAAATAGCCTCCGAAGAAGCAAGGTATCAAATTTGTTAAATTTGAAAAGTATGAAGCGCAGACCAAGACTCCGTCTTGTAAATCTGTTCAACAGAAGCCACATTTAAAAAAGGCCCAAGTGAAAACCACAGCTCTAGTAGAATGAGCTGTAATCCCTTCAGGAGGCTGCTGTCCAGCAGTCTCATAAGCTAAATGAATTATGCTTTTTAACCAAAAAGACAGAGAGGCTGCTGAAGTCTTTT
The DNA here is from genome assembly GCF_027579735.1 of Bombina bombina. Taxonomy (NCBI): domain Eukaryota; kingdom Metazoa; phylum Chordata; class Amphibia; order Anura; family Bombinatoridae; genus Bombina; species Bombina bombina. The sequence goes on from NC_069504.1 coordinate 275,811,825, forward strand.
GACCTCTCCTCTGTCCAGAATAGACAACAAACAAGGTGAACGTTTGATGAAAACTGTAGTAGCTTGTAAGTAAAACTTTAAAGCACAAACCACGTCCAATATTGTGTAATAGACGTTCCTTCTTTGAGGAAGGATTAGGATACAAGCATGGAACAACTATCTCTTGAGTGATGTACTTGTTAGATACCACCTTAGGGAAAAAAAAAACCAGGTTGGTACGCAGGACTACCTTATCCGTACGAAGGACCAGATAAGGAGAATCACATTGTAACACAGATAACTTGGAGACTCTACGAGTCGAGGAATTAGCTACCCAAAAGGAACTTTCCAAGATAAAGATTGATATCTATGGAACAAAAAAGGTTCAAACGGAACTTCTTGAAGAACCTTAAGAATCAGGTTTAAGCTCCATGGCGGAGCAACAGTTTTAAACACAGGCTTGGATCTAACCAAAGCCTGACCAAATGCCTGAACGTCTAGAATACCTGCCAGACGCTTGTGCAAAAAAATAGACAGAGTAAAAATCTGTCCCCTTTTAAGGAATTAGCTGACAACCCTTTTCTCAAAAACATCTTAGAGAAAAGATAATATCCTGGGAATCCAGACTTTACTACATGAGTAACCCTTGGATTCATAACAATCAGATATTTACACCATATCTATGTTCAATTTTCCTAGAGACAGGCTTTCATGTCTGTATTAAGGTATCAATGACTGACTCGGAGAAGCCATGCTTTGATAACATCAAGCGTTCAGTCTCCAGGCAGTCCATCTCAGATTGATTCTATTTAGATGGTTGAAAGGACCCTGAGGTAGAGGGACCTGTCTCAGAAGCAGAGACCGTGATGGAAAGGATGACATGTCCACCAGATCTGCATACCAGGTCCTGCGTGGCTACGCAGGCGCTGTCAAAAACACCAAAGCCCTCTCCTGCTTGGTCTTGACCTCCAGAGGAAATCCCACTCCCCCGGAAGAAAAGTCTGACGACTTAGAAAATCCACCTCCCAGTTCTCAACACCTGGGATATGGATAGCTGATAGACAAGAGTGAGTCTCTGTCCAGTGAATTATTGTAAGACTTCTAACATCGCTAGGGAACTTCTGTTCCCCCTTGATGGCTGATGTAAGCCACAGTCGTGTATATTGTCCGACTGAGTATGATGTACCTCAGAGTTGCTAACTGAGGCCAAGTCTGAAGAGCATGGAATATCACTCCCAGTTCCAGAATAAGTCCACTATCCCTGAGCCTTCAGGGAGTTCCAGACTGCATCCCAACCTAAAAGGCTGGCATCTATTGTAACAATTGTCCCATCTGACCTGCGGAAGGTCATACCCTTGGACAGATGGACCCGACATAGTCACCAGAGAAGAGAATCTCTGGTCTCTTGGTCCAGGTTTAACAGGGGTACAAATCTGTGTAATCCCCGTTCCTCTGACTGAGCATGCATAGTTGCAGCGGTCTGAAATGTAGACGTGCAAACGGTACTATGTCCCTTGCCGCTACCATTAAGCCGATTTCATTCATGTACTGAGCCACCAAAGGGCGCGGATGGGATGAAAAAAACATGGCAGGAATTAAGAAACTTTGACAACCTGGACTCCGTCAGGTAAATTTTCATTTCTACAGAATCTATCAGAGTCCCTAGGAGGGAAACCCTTGAGATTGGGGATAGATAACTCTTTCCTTGTTCACTTTCCACCCATGTGATCTCAGAAATGCCAGTACTACGTCCGTATGAGACTGGGCAATTTGGATGTTTGACGCCTGTATCAGGATGTCGTCTAAATAAGGGGCCACTTCTATGCCCCGCGGTCTAAGGACCGCCAAAGCGACCCCAGAACCTCCATAAAGATTCTTGGGGCTGTAGATATCCCAAAGGAAAGAGCTACAAACTGGTAATGCCTGTCTAGAAAGGCAAACCTGAAAAACGATGGTGATCTTTATGCATCACAATGTGAGGATAAGCATCCTTCAAATCCATTGTAGTCCTCTATTGACTCTCCTGGATCATAGTTAAGATGGTACGAATAGTTTCCATCTTAAATGACGGAATTCTGAGGAATTTGTTTAAGATCTTTAGATCCAAAATAGGTCTGAAGGTTCCCTCTCCTTGGGAACCACAAACAGATTTGAGTAAAAACTCTGTCCCTGTTCCTCTCTTGGAACTGGATGGATCTCGTACACAATGTAAGAATGCCTCCTTCTTTATCTGGTTTGCAGATAATTGTGAAAGGCGAAATCTCCCCTTTTTTTGGGGGGGAATCTTTGAAATCCAGAAGATATCTCTGGGATATAAATTCCAATGCCTAGGGATCCTGGGCATCTCTTGCCCACGCCTGGGCAAAGAATGAAAGTCTGCCCCCTATAGGATCCGTTACCGGATAGGGGTCCGTTCCTTCATGCTGCCTTAGAGGCAGCAGCAGGCTCCTTGGCCTGCTTATCTTTGTTCCAGGTCCGATTGTCTCCAGACCGCCTTGGACTGAGCAAAAATTCCCTCTTGTTTTGCCTTAGAGGAAGAGGATGCCACACCTGCCCTGAAGTTTTTAAAAGGTACGAAAATTAGACTTTTTTTTTTTTTTTTTGCCCTTGATTTAGACCTATCCTGAGGAAGGGCATGACCTTTTCCTCCAGTGATATAAGCAATAATCTCCTTCAAACCAGGCCCGAATAGGGTCTGCCCCTTGAAGGGAAGTTAAGTAGCTTATTTATTAAAGTCACGACAGCTGACCATGATATAAGCCATAGCGCTCTGCGCGCCAGAATAGTAAAAAACAGAATTCTTAGCCGTTAGTCTAGTCAAATGAACAAGGCATCAGAAAACAAAGGAATTGGCTAGCATAAGCTTGTCAAATATATTCATCCAATGGAGTCGCTTAACTGTAAAGCCTCATCAAGAGACTCAACCCAGAACGCCGCAGCAGCAGTGACAGAAGCAATGTATGCAAGGGGCTGCAGGATAAAACCCTGTTGAATAAACATTTTTTATCCATTGGATCTAAAAAGCACAACTGTCCTCGTCAGAGGTAGTGGTACGCTTAGCTAGAGTAGAAACTCTTCTCTCCACCTTAGGAACTGTCTGCCAGAAGTCCCGTGTGGTGGTAACTATTAGAAAACATTCTTCTAAAAAATAGGAGGGGAAGAGAACGGCACACCTGGTCTATCCCATTCCTTATTAAAAAATTTTTAGTAAACCTCTTTAGGTATTGGAAAAACATCAGTACACACCGGCACTGCATATTATTTATCCAGTCTACACAATTTCTCTGGCCCTGCGATTGTACACATTCATTCAGAGCAGCCAAAGCCTCCCTGAGCAACAAGTGGAGGTTCTCAAGCATAAATTTTAAATGTAGAAATATCAGAATCAGGTTAAATCATCTTCCCTGAGTAAAAAAAAAATCACCCACAGACTAAGCATATTGTGAGGTAGTATCATACATGGTTCTTAAAGCGTCTGTATGCTCTGTATCTACCCCCAGAGCTAACTGCTTTCCTTTAATTTCAGGTAGTCTGACTAATACTGCTGCCAGAATATTATTCACCACCTTTGCCATGTCTTGTAAAATAAACGCTATGGGCGCCCTTGATGTACTTGGCGCCATTTGAGCGTGAGTCCCTGAAGCGGGAGTCGAAGGGTCTGACACGTGGGGAGAGTTAGTCGGCATAACTTTCCCCTCGACAGAATCCCCTGGTAAAAGAAACGCTATGGGTGCCCTTGATGTACTTGGCGCCATTTGAGCGTGAGTCCCTAAAGCGGGAGTCAAAAGGTCTGACACGTGGGGAGAGTTAGTCGGCATAACTACCCCCACGACAGAATCCTCTGGTGATAATGTTTTTAAAGACAAAAAATGATCTTTATTGTTTAACATGAAATCAGTACATCTGGTACACATTCTAAGATGGGGTTCCACCATGGCTTTAAAACATAATGAACACAGAGCTTCCTCTATGTCAGACATGTTAGAACAGACTAATAATGAGACTAGTAAGCTTGGAAAACACTTTAAATCAAGTTAACAAGCAAATATATAAAACGTTACTGTGCCTTTAAGAGAAACAAATTTTGTCAAAATTTGAAAAACAGTGAAAAAAAGGCAGTAAAACAAACGAAATTTTTACAGTACATGTAATAAGGTAACAGAGCATTGCACCCACTTGCAAATGGATGATTAACCCCTTAATGCAAAAAACAGATCAAAAAAAAAAAAAAAATGACAGACGTTTTTAAAAACAGACACAACAAACTGCCACAGCCAACAGTGGGAAGCTTCAGTTAAACTGTTTCTATGCAAAATTTAAGCCAGCCATGTGGAAAAAACTTAGGCCCCAATAAGTTTTATCACCAAACATATGTTAAAAAACGATTAAACATGCCAGCAAACGTTTTAAAACACATTTTTACAAGAGTATGTATCTCTATTAATAAGCCTGATACCAGTCGCTATCGCTGCATTTAAGGCTTTACTTACATTACTTCGGTATCAGCAGTATTTTCTTAGTCAATTCCATTCCTAGAAAAATATTTTACTGCACATACCTTATCTGCAGGAAAACCTGCACGCCATTCCCCCTCTGAAGTACCTCACTCCTCAGAATGTGTGAGAACAGCAAATGGATCTTAGTTACGTCTGCTAAGATCATAGAAAAACGCAGGCAGATTCTTCTTCCAAATACTGCCTGAGATAAACAGCACACTCCGGTGCCATTTAAAAATAACAAACTTTTGATTGAAGAATAAACTAAGTAGAAAGCACCACAGACTCTCACGACCTCCTATCTATGTTGAGGCTTGCAAGAGAATGACTGAATATGGCAGTTAGGGGAGGAGCTATATAGCAGCTTTGCTGTGGGTGGACTCTTGCAGCTTCCTGTTGGGAAGGAGAATATATTCCATAAGTAATGGATGATCCGTGGACTGGATACACTTAACAAGAGAAATAGGCCCCTCCTACCATGCACTCAATGTCAGAGGGCCTTAAAAAAGTACTCCTAGGAGTAATCTAACAAGCCATGTGGAAAACTAGGCCCCAAATAAAGATTTATCACCCTCAGAGAAAAAACGTTTTTTCTGTAAGTTATGCAAACGTTTTTACACTAAGTAATATGAGAGTTAACATGAATATAACCCTTATCTTGTAAGCATGATCCCAGTCGTTGTTAAATCACTGTATCAGGCTTACCTCAAATATACCAGGCACTGTCAGCATTTTCTAGACCTTATCATCTCTCTAGAAAAAAAATATACTGAACATACCTCAAAGCAGGTGATCTGCAAACCGTCCCCCAACTGAAGTTTTCTTTCCATACTCTTCAGTTATGTGTGAGAACAGCAATGGACCTTAGTTACAAACCGCTAAGATCATCAACCTCCAGGCAGATTCTTCTTCCAATTTCTACCCGAGAGTAAAACAGTACAACGCCGGTACCGTTTAAAAATAACAAATTCTTGATTGAAGGTAAAAACTACACTAAGTCACCACATATCTCTTGATACTTCCTTTCTTGTAGAGAGTTGCAAGAGAGTGGCTGGGGGTGGCAGTTAGGGGAGGAGCTATATAGACAGCTCTGCTGTGGGTGTCCTCTTGCAACTTCCTGTTGGGAAGGAGAATATCCCACAAGTAATGGATTTACCCATGGACTGGATACACCTTTACAAGAGAAAACATAATTTATGCTTACCTGATAAATTCCTTTCTTCTGTTGTGTGATCAGTCCACGGGTCATCATTACTTCTGGGATATAACTCCTCCCCAACAGGAAATGCAAGAGGATTCACCCAGCAGAGCTGCATATAGCTCCTCCCCTCTACGTCACTCCCAGTCATTCGACCAAGAATCAACGAGAAAGGAGAAACCAAGGGTGAAGTGGTGACTGGAGTATAATTTAAAAGATATTTACCTGCCTTAAAAAACAGGGCGGGCCGTGGACTGATCACACAACAGAAGAAAGGAATTTATCAGGTAAGCATAAATTATGTTTTCTTCTGTTATGTGTGATCAGTCCACGGGTCATCATTACTTCTGGGATACCAATACCAAAGCAAAAGTACACGGATGACGGGAGGGATAGGCAGGCTCATTATACAGAAGGAACCACTGCCTGAAGAACCTTTCTCCCAAAAATAGCCTCCGAAGAAGCAAAAGTGTCAAATTTGTAAAATTTGGAAAAAGTATGAAGCGAAGACCAAGTTGCAGCCTTGCAAATCTGTTCAACAGAGGCCTCATTCTTAAAGGCCCAAGTGGAAGCCACAGCTCTAGTAGAATGAGCTGTAATTCTTTCAGGAGGCTGCTGTCCAGCAGTCTCATAGGCTAAACGAATTATGCTACGAAGCCAGAAGGAGAGAGAGGTAGCCGAAGCCTTATGACCTCTCCTCTGACCAGAGTACACGACAAACAGGGAAGACGTTTGTCGAAAATCCTTAGTTGCCTGCAAGTAGAACTTGAGGGCACGAACTACATCCAGATTGTGTAGAAGACGTTCCTTCTTTGAAGAAGGATTCGGGCACAGGGAAGGCACCACGATCTCTTGATTGATGTTCCTGTTAGTGACTACCTTAGGTAAGAACCCAGGTTTTGTACGCAGAACTACCTTATCTGAATGAAAAATCAAATAAGGAGAATCACAATGTAAAGCTGATAACTCAGAGACTCTCCGAGCCGAAGAAATAGCCATTAAAAATAACACTTTCCAAGATAACAACTTTATATCAATGGAATGAAGGGGTTCAAACGGAACTCCTTGTAGAACGTTAAGAACAAGGTTTAAACTCCATGGCGGAGCAACAGTTTTAAACACAGGCTTGATCCTAGCTAAAGCCTGACAAAAGGCCTGGACGTCTGGATTTTCTGACAGACGCCTGTGTAACAAGATGGACAGAGCTGAGATCTGTCCCTTTAATGAGCTAGCCGATAAACCCTTTTCTAAACCTTCTTGTAGAAAGGACAATATCCTAGGAATCCTAACCTTACTCCAGGAGTAACCTTTGGATTCGCACCAGTATAGGTATTTACGCCATATCTTATGGTAAATCCTTCTGGTAACAGGCTTCCTAGCCTGTATCAGGGTATCAATAACCGACTCAGAAAAACCACGTTTTGATAAAATCAAGCGTTCAATTTCCAAGCAGTCAGCTTCAGAGAAGTTAGATTTTGATGTTTGAATGGACCCTGTATCAGAAGGTCCTGTCTTAGAGGTAGAGACCAAGGTGGACAGGATGACATGTCCACTAGATCTGCATACCAAGTCCTGCGTGGCCATGCAGGCGCTATTAGAATCACTGATGCTCTCTCCTGTTTGATTTTGGCAATCAATCGAGGAAGCAGCGGGAAGGGTGGAAACACATAAGCCATCCCGAAGTTCCAAGGTGCTGTCAAAGCATCTATCAGAACCGCTCCCGGATCCCTGGATCTGGACCCGTAGCGAGGAAGTTTGGAGTTCTGGCGAGACGCCATGAGATCTATCTCTGGTTTGCCCCAACGTCGAAGTATTTGGGCAAAGACCTCCGGATGAAGTTCCCACTCCCCCGGATGAAAAGTCTGGCGACTCAAGAAATCCGCCTCCCAGTTCTCCACTCCCGGGATGTGGATTGCTGACAGGTGGCAAGAGTGAGACTCTGCCCAGCGAATTATCTTTGATACTTCCATCATTGCTAGGGAGCTTCTTGTCCCTCCTTGATGGTTGATGTAAGCTACAGTCGTGATGTTGTCCGACTGAAACCTGATGAACCCCCGAGTTTTTAACTGGGGCCAAGCCAGAAGGGCATTGAGAACTGCTCTCAATTCCAGAATGTTTATTGGCAGGAGACTTTCCTCCTGATTCCATTGTCCCTGAGCCTTCAGAGAATTCCAGACAGCGCCCCAACCTAGTAGGCTGGCGTCTGTTGTTACAATTGTCCAGTCCGGCCTGCTGAATGGCATCCCCCTGGACAGATGTGGCCGAGAAAGCCACCATAGAAGAGAGTTTCTGGTCTCTTGATCCAGATTCAGAGTAGGGGACAAGTCTGAGTAATCCCCATTCCACTGACTCAGCATGCACAATTGCAGCGGTCTGAGATGTAGACGTGCAAAGGGTACTATGTCCATTGCTGCTACCATTAAGCCGATCACCTCCATGCATTGAGCTACTGACGGGAGTTGAATGGAATGAAGGACACGGCATGCATTTAGAAGCTTTGTTAATCTGTCTTCTGTCAGATAAATCTTCATTTCTACAGAATCTATAAGAGTCCCCAAGAATGGAACTCTTGTGAGAGGAAAGAGAGAACTCTTCTTTTCGTTCACTTTCCATCCATGCGACCTTAGAAATGCCAGAACTAACTCTGTATGAGACTTGGCAGTTTGAAAGCTTGAAGCTTGTATCAGAATGTCGTCTAGGTACGGAGCTACCGAAATTCCTCGCGGTCTTAGTACCGCCAGAAGGGCACCCAGAACCTTTGTGAAGATTCTTGGAGCCGTAGCCAATCCGAATGGAAGAGCTACAAACTGGTAATGCCTGTCTAAGAAGGCAAACCTTAGATACCGGTAATGATCTTTGTGAATCGGTATGTGAAGGTAAGCATCCTTTAAATCCACTGTGGTCATGTACTGACCCTTTTGGATCATGGGTAAGATTGTCCGAATAGTTTCCATTTTGAACGATGGAACTCTTAGGAATTTGTTTAGGATCTTTAAATCCAAGATTGGTCTGAAAGTTCCCTCTTTTTTGGGAACCACAAACAGGTTTGAGTAAAACCCTTGTCCTTGTTCCGACCGCGGAACCGGATGGATCACTCCCATTAATAACAGATCTTGTACACAGCGTAGAAACGCTTCTTTCTTTATCTGGTTTGTTGACAACCTTGACAGATGAAATCTCCCTCTTGGGGGAGAGAATTTGAAGTCTAGAAGATATCCCTGAGATATGATTTCTAACGCCCAGGGATCCTGAACATCTCTTGCCCAAGCCTGGGCGAAGAGAGAGAGTCTGCCCCCCACTAGATCCGGTCCCGGATCGGGGGCCCTCGGTTCATGCTGTCTTTGGGGCAGCAGCAGGTTTCCTGGCCTGCTTGCCCTTGTTCCAGGACTGGTTAGGTTTCCAGCCTTGTCTGTAACGAGCAACAGCTCCTTCCTGTTTTGGTGCAGTGGAAGTTGGTGCTGCTCCTGCTTTGAAATTCCGAAAGGGACGAAAATTAGACTGTCTAGCCTTAGCTTTGGCTTTGTCTTGAGGCAGGGCGTGGCCCTTACCTCCTGTAATGTCAGCGATAATTTCTTTCAAACCGGGCCCAAATAAAGTTTGCCCCTTGAAAGGTATATTAAGTAATTTGGACTTAGAAGTTACATCAGCTGACCAGGATTTTAGCCACAGCGCCCTACGTGCCTGAATGGCGAATCCTGAGTTCTTAGCCGTAAGTTTGGTTAAATGTACTACGGCCTCCGAAATGAATGAATTAGCTAGTTTAAGGACTCTAAGCCTGTCCGTAATGTCGTCCAGCGTAGCTGAACTAAGGTTCTCTTCCAGAGACTCAATCCAAAATGCTGCCGCAGCCGTAATCGGCGCGATGCATGCAAGGGGTTGCAATATAAAACCTTGTTGAACAAACATTTTCTTAAGGTAACCCTCTAATTTTTTATCCATTGGATCTGAAAAAGCACAGCTATCCTCCACCGGGATAGTGGTACGCTTAGCTAAAGTAGAAACTGCTCCCTCCACCTTAGGGACCGTTTGCCATAAGTCCCGTGTGGTGGCGTCTATTGGAAACATCTTTCTAAATATTGGAGGGGGTGAGAACGGCACACCGGGTCTATCCCACTCCTTAGTAACAATTTCAGTTAGTCTCTTAGGTATAGGAAAAACGTCAGTACTCGCCGGTACCGCAAAGTATTTATCCAACCTACACAATTTCTCTGGTATTGCAACAGTGTTACAATCATTAAGAGCCGCTAAAACCTCCCCTAGTAATACACGGAGGTTCTCCAATTTAAATTTAAAATTTGAAATATCTGAATCCAATCTGTTTGGATCAGAACCGTCACCCACGGAATGAAGCTCTCCGTCTTCATGTTCTGCAAGCTGTGACGCAGTATCAGACATGGCCCTAGTATTATCAGCGCACTCTGTTCTCACCCCAGAGTGATCACGCTTGCCTCTTAGTTCTGGTAATTTAGCCAAAACTTCAGTCATAACAGTAGCCATATCTTGTAATGATATCTGTAATGGCCGCCCAGATGTACTAGGCGCCACAATATCACGCACCTCCCGGGCGGGAGATGCAGGTACTGACACGTGAGGCGAGTTAGTCGGCATAACTCTCCCCTCGCTGTTTGGTGAAATTTGTTCAATTTGTACAGATTGGCTTTTATTTAAAGTAGCATCAATACAGTTAGTACATAAATTTCTATTGGGCTCCACCTTGGCATTGGAACAAATGACACAGGTATCTTCCTCTGAATCAGACATGTTTAACACACTAGCAATAAACTTGCAACTTGGTTACAATCTTATTTAACAAAAACGTACTGTGCCTCAAAGAAGCACTAAACGATTAAATGACAGTTGAAATAATGAACTGAAAAACAGTTATAGCATCAATCCTTAAAAACAACACAACTTTTAGCAAAGGTTTGTTCCCATTAGTAAAGTAACAATAATTAAATTTGAAACATAAAAATTACAGAGCAACGTTTTTAATCACAGTCAATATATAAATCTCACAGCTCTGCTGAGAGAATCTACCTCCCTCCAAAGAAGTTTGAAGACCCCTGAGTTCTGTTAGAGATGAACCGGATCATGCAGGAAATACAAGAGTAACTGACTGGAAATTTTTGATGCGTAGCAAAGAGCGCCAAAAACGGCCCCTCCCCCTCACACACAGCAGTGAGAGAGAAACGAAACTGTCACAATTAAAACAAGCAACTGCCAAGTGGAAAAATAATGCCCAAACATTTATTCACTCAGTACCTCAAAAAATGCAAACGATTCTACGTTCCAGCAAAAACGTTTAACATAATAAATACCTATTAAAAGGTTTAATGTACTTTTAACAGAGTAATTCCAGTGAAATACCATCCCCAGAATACTGAAGTGTAGAGTATACATACATGTCATTATAACGGTATGGCAGGATTTTCTCATCAATTCCATTCAGAAAATAAAAACTGCTACATACCTCAATGCAGATTCATCTGCCCGCTGTCCCCTGATCTGAAGCTTTTACCTCCCTCAGATGGCCGAGAAACAGCAATATGATCTTAACTACTCCGGTTAAAATCATAGTAAAAACTCTGGTAGATTCTTCTTCAAACTCTGCCAGAGAGGCAATAACACGCTCCGGTGCTATTGTAAAATAACAAACTTTTGATTGAAGTTATAAAAACTAAGTATAATCACCATAGTCCTCTCACACATCCTATCTAGTCGTTGGGTGCAAGAGAATGACTGGGAGTGACGTAGAGGGGAGGAGCTATATGCAGCTCTGCTGGGTGAATCCTCTTGCATTTCCTGTTGGGGAGGAGTTATATCCCAGAAGTAATGATGACCCGTGGACTGATCACACATAACAGAAGAAATTAAAATTTTACATTTAAATATTTATTCCAGTACACTTACGTTTATGTCTATGAGAATATGCCACTGTTAATATTCATATGTTACATTCAATATTCAAATGCTATATATAAGAAATGAAATGGATATTCGAACTTAATAGTATGGTAGCATCCGGCCTTAATTCGAATTTTGAGTTGGTACATTTCTTGTAATAATTCTGCCAGGCATGCTATTCTAACCCCTTCAGTATAAAAGTTGTTACACACCCTTTTCTCATATTATAGAGTCTATAGAATTATTCTTATAAAATTGAGATTTAAATAATATGTTTTAAAGATGATATATTTTTAATATTGATATGTGCACTTTATACCAGATTGATGTTACATTAAAGTTGTAACCTTTGATGTAATACCACCATTAAATCACTTAATATATGTGCTATAATGATGTTGTAGAACATTTAATATAAGTCAGTTTTATGGTAAAACCCCTTTGTCTGTGATAATATATCCCCCCTCCCCTTCATTAAGTTCAAATAATCATCATTATAAAGTTGAGACTAATACTGTCATATTGTCCTTGATATATGTTATATCAGATCTATAATCCTTCTGATGAAATACCACCTTTAATTAATGAACTTTGTATCCATATGGTATAAAATGGACCGCACAGGAACACTTCGATATCAACCTTGAAAAAGCCATGTGGAAATGGTGAAACGTACGTCGGGTTTGCTTGTCAGTAACGTCACAGTGAGAGGGAGCTACAACGTATCAGTCCTGACTCTTTCGATACACTGTTTGCCGAGAATTTTAATCCGGAGCCATCCTGCTTCTAAGGACTAGATACATTGTATGGAATGGTATATTTATACATTACCCCTGAATGACTAGACACTGGCATATATATTTTAATAGCTGTATGTTTGATTTTATAAAATGTTATCATTCTACCAAGTGTTCCTGTATAGCTGCATAGCTGACTCAGTGGCTTATACCGAGATTGCAATTTACACAGAGCTGTGTATCAGCTCCCTTAAGTGTGAGTATACACCTGTAACAAGACTATCTGAACCGTGTGTTTATGATATCACACTATTGTAGATATACATGGGATTTCCAGCTATTTGTGTTGCTGATCCTGACAGCGTTGTGAATCAGGACCACTATATACAGTATATGAGCTTATATTAGCTATTGAAAGTGTGAGTACATGTCTTTATTATATCCATCTGATTCACTGAGGTATTACACTATATCAGGTTTTTCTTTAAGATCCACTGGGAATCCAGAGGGAATCGAAAGGTGGACTTTTTCTGATTCATGTGACACACCATTTGGATTTCATTGGAAATAGAAAGACTTCTCGTCCATATCCTTTGTTTGGATTTTGTATCATATTTATTTTGTTTCACTTTTTTGTATGTGATCACTTTGTGCTTTTATTTTTATATATATAGCATTAGTGATGTAATTCCTTCTTAATAGGAATCCACCTAGATGCTAGAGTCCCAAATATTAATAATATCATATAAAGCACAGAACCCTCAATTTTCTTCAGTAATATGAAAGGATCATCCTTTTTATACTAATAAAAAATATATATATGTTCACATTCAAATAATCTTCCATTATTTCATTCACATTTATTAAATAAAGCTCTATATGTATATTGTAAACCTACTTTGTATACATCTAATTTCTGTCATTTCATTGGTTCATAATTTAATAAAAGAAAAATACACACAAATTGTGGGTGGCTTAAAGGGACAGTCTAGTCAAAATTAAACTTTCATTATTCAGATAGGACATGTCATTTTAATCAATTTTCCAATTTACTTTTATCATCAAATTTGCTTTTTTCTCTTGGTATTATTAGTTGAAACCAAACCTAGGTAGGCTCATATGCTACCTAAAATCAGCAAATATACTTATAGCATGTTCAATGCTTTTTTTCCTTTCTATTTTTACGATTGTTAACACTGCTACCATTTGCGCAAACACTTAAAAAAATGTATTAAACAAAAAAAAAAAAAAGAATTGAAATAAATACAAACTATATTCCAATTTTTGTTCAATAAATCATTTTTGCTGTAGAGAAGTGTATACTACAGTATCATATTGTGACACATAGCATTATATGATTTATTGAAGTAAGACAGGAACAATTTAGTTTGTATTACATATTCTGCTGAGGATATTTACATATGCTACTCAACAAAGGCTACCAAAAGAACAATGTACATTTGATAATAGAATTTAATAGTGTTTAAAAATGGTGTCCTCTATCTGTTTAGGTTTAGTTTTGACTTTTTCTCTATCCAATCTAAAAAGGATGTTTGAAAGGTATTAAAGGGCTTAAATTAAAAAATGAATAAAAATGCATGTTGTTTAAATGCCTAGGAAAGTAATTTTCCCAGTAACAGACCTATGGGAATTGCGTTTTTTCAGCCATTGAGCTACAGACGCCTAGATTTGTGCACAAACAATCACATCCTGTCAGTTTCAACTTTAAGAAGATTAATGCTTAATTGCTGCTCTTTCTTTTGCATATGTTTTGAGTCCAGCACATTAAAGGGGCATGAAACAGTCTGCAATATACTTTTATTATTTATTTTGTCCCCTTTTCCTGTAATTTAATTCTGACATTGTGAGCTTTTCAGTTATGCAAGTGCAGAACACTGTTATATTCCACACAGCCATTGGCTACACACTCTAGTGACCTATTTATAACTGTCCGTAATTGGCCAGAGCAGAGAAGGTAACCTAAATTACAACATGGCAGCTCCTATTGTTTTATAGACACTAAAACTTTACACTTATTTTGTCAATATTTAAACAGCTAATGAAACAACAAAAAAATACATCTACATGTTCTTCTCAGATTAATCTTTTCTTTAAATGCATCATTCTATATAGCATTTATTTAGTGTTTAATATCCCTTTAAATGTGAGCTGTAGGAAGTGTCCTATGCAGAGGTAAAATAATTCATGCTATCACACATTTTACACGTATTGGATTTGCTCAGCACCTTGTCAGTTAACAACCCAACTTCTGATTTTCCTTTTTTGCTCATTATATACATATCTAGTACAGCTATATTCCATTTTATTTGGCCAATCACACAGAGAAAACAGCTGCTAGTATCTAAAATCGAACTTAAAGAAGATGCATTTTTCAACTGTAAAATTCAAACAAAACATCTTTGCTATTAGGTGGGGGTAAAAAAAGGCCGACATTTTCAAAAGAAAATAATGAAGACAGCATCTTTGTAAGTACCGTATTTATATTGACTTACCCACTGCTGGCAATTTGTACATTTTGCAGTTTAAATCAATGGTGAGAATGTATTTAAAATCTTGCATAAAGCAGAAAAGTTTTCAAGAAAAATAAAAAAAGAAAAGTTGAAAATGCTCAGAAGGTTCAATAGCAATTTATACTGGAGAAGAGACTCAAGGAGCTTAATGAGAGATAACATTTACCTGTCAGCAATACTTGCAGCTTTAATTTTGTCAATGACAATGACCTGTTTGTTGCAGTACATAGAGGTAGTCAACGCTAATCCAAGGCTGGAACCGGGAGTTTTGGCAACTTCAACTAACAATGGACCCGAGGCACTAGATACGGTATCTGTTGGAAAAATATACTAGTTATTTTTTTTTATACAACATCTTTATTGAAATTCTGCACAAAAAGGAAAATACAAAGGGTAAAATAGTGTCATCCATATTAATTTTCAAACAAAAAAATGACCAGGAGTAATGAGCACCAGCTGAAAAATGGAAAAATGATACAGAAAGGATAATGTATCTGCCCATTACTCTAAAAACAATAAAGCATTATTGTGCTAAACAGACAAGACAAAACAATTAGTACACTGAGTATCATACCCTTCATAGAAGCAAATACTAAGGGCGCGATCCGATATAGATCGTAGTTTGCGGCGCAAGCGAGGGAACCCCGCCGCCCGTAGTTTCAGCTCGCAACTCGAGCTATCTTATATACAGCGCCGTCAGATGCTAAAGTGCCGTAAGTCGGATAAACTAGCGATGTCCAGAAATCTGCTTAAGTACAAATTTCTGGAGTCACCAATGACTTTAGAAACTTAAGGCGCCTACTAAATCTGACTAAATTATTAAATCTCCCGTACTGTCTAACACGACTCCCAAACATAGCCCGACACGTCTAACCCTCTATCAGCTATCCTCCCTCACTATCCTAACAATAAAAAATGTATTAACCCCTAAACCGCCGCTCCCGGACCCTGCCGCCACCTAATAAAGTTTTTAACCCCTAAACCGCCACTCTCGGACCCTGCCGCCACCTACATTAACTACCCCCTAATCTGAGCTCCTACCCCGCCACCAGCTACATTAACTACCCCCTAATGTGAGCCCCTTACACCGCCGCCAGCTACATTAACTACCCCCTAATGTGAGCCCCTTACACCGCCGCCAGCTATATTAAAATTATTAACCCCTAATCTAATCCCCCTACCCCGCCGCCAGCTATATTAAAATTATTAACCCCTAATTTAATCCCCCTACCCCGCCGCCAGCTATATTAATTACATTAACCCCTAATTTAATCCCCCTATACTGTGCCAGCTATATTAAATTAATTAACCCCTAATCTAATCCCCCTATACCGCCGCCAGCTATATTAAATACATTAACCCCTAATCTAATCCCCCTAAAGAAATTACCTCTATTACCAGCCCTTAAAAGGGCCTTTTACGTGACATTGCCCCAAAGTAACAGCTCTATTGCCAGCCCTTAAAAGGGCTTTTTGCGGGGCATTTTCCCAAAGAAATCAGCTCTTTTACCAGCCCTTAAAAGGGCTTTTTGCGGGGCATTGTCACAAAGAAATCAGCTCTTTTGCATCTAATCTAAATCCCCCTACACCGCCGCCACCTATAATAAATGTATTAACCCCTAATCTAATCCCTCTACGCCGCCGCCACCTATATTAAATAGAATAACCCCTAATCTAATCCCCCTACACCGCCGCCAGCTATATTAACACTAATTATATTAGGGTTAATATAGTTAATATAGTTATTATATTATATATATTAACTATATTAACCCTAATTATATTAGGGTTAATATAGTTAATATCGTTATTATATTATATATATATTAAGTATAATAACCCTATCTAACTCTAACATCCCTAACTAAATTCTTATTAAAATAAATCTAATTAATATTAATATTATTAGTTAAAATATTCCTATTTAAATCTAAATACTTACCTATAAAATAAACCCTAAGATAGCTACAATGTAATTAATAATTACATTGTAGCTATTTTAGGGTTTATATTTATTTTACAGGTAACTTGGTATTTATTTTAACTAGGTACAATAGCTATTAAATAGTTAATAACTATTTAATAGCTACCTAGTTAAAATAATTACCAATTTACCTGTAAAATAAATCCTAACCTAAGTTACAAATACACCTACACTATCAATAAATTAAATAAACTACAAATATCTAAACTAAGCTAATTACACTTGATTGGTTCAGCCAATCAGATTGAACTTGAATCTGATTGGCTGATTCAATCAGCCAATCAGATTTTTCTACCTTAATTCCGATTGGCTGATAGAATCCTATCAGCCAATTGGAATTCGACGGACGCCATCTTGGATGACGTCATTTAAAGGAACCTCATTCGTCGGGAAGTCGTCGTGCCGGATGGATGTTCCGCGTCAGAGGAGCGAAGAAAGAAGATTGAAGATGCCGCTTGGAAGAAAAATTCGCCCCGATGGAGGACCTCTTTGTTGCCGCTTGATTGAAGACATCGCCCGGATGGAAGACTTCTTCTCTGCCGCTTGATTGAAGACATCGCCCGGATGGAAGACTTCTTCTCTGCCGCTTGATTGAAGACATCGCCCGGATGGAAGACTTCTTCTCTGCCGCTTGATTGAAGACATCGCCCGGATCGGATAAAGAGTTCTGCCCGGCTGGGTGAAGACAAGGTAGGGAGATCTTCAGGGGGCTAGTTTTAGTTTTTTTAAGGGGGGTTTGGGTGTGTTTAGAATAGGGGTATGTGGGTGGTGGGTTGTAATGTTGGGGGTGGTGTTTTTTTTACAGGCAAAAGAGCTGATTTCTTTGGAGCATGCCCCGCAAAAAGCCCTTTTAAGGGCTGGTAAGGTAATAGCTGTTAACTTTTTTAATTTAGAATAGGGTAGGGAATTTTTTTTATTTTGGGGGGCTTTATTATTTTATTAGGGGGCTTAGAATAGATGTAATTAGCTTAAAAATCTTGTAATCTTTTTTTATTTTTTGTAATTTAGTGTTTTTGTTTTTTTGTAATTTAGTTTAGTTTATTTAATTGTATTTTAGTTTAGATATTTGTAGTTTATTTAATTTATTGATAGTGTAGGTGTATTTGTAACTTAGGTTAGGATCTATTTTACAGGTAAATTGGTAATTATTTTAACTAGGTAGCTATTAAATTGTCAAGGTATTTGAAATATTATTAAATAATATATAGAGGTATATTTGTCTTTATTTAATAGATCTGTGGATATGAACATGGTCTGTAGGACAAAGGATTAGATTTTCCCCACTCCAATTGCACAGGAGACATTCTTGGCTGAAAGGAGAACAAAGGATTATCTCTGGGAGATATCACACACTCAATATGTTAAATTATGCAATTGTATAATTTAGCAAGGAACTAAAATATAACATAGTTTCAGGATACAGGCAAATATATGGAGACGAAATGTCTGAATTACCCTTTTGGAACTGATCAAAATCATGGAGAGACAGCTTTTATGCACATGGTGTTAATTTTTAAATACACATCTGCACTGCTGGCTAAACAGGAAATATGCTGTTTTAAAGACTCTTACAACTCCTCATGGATTGACCCCATGTGGAGCAATAAAGGCCTTGGGAAACACAGACAAATGCTAAGGTGTGACTCTGGAAGTTCACGTAAGCAGACAGCAAATAAACATTTTTTTTTCTCTCTCTGTTTAAATACATGCCCCAGAATGTATTAAATATAGAAATTTGGGAAATTGTCTAAATTCTATATTATTATTACATGGGTATTTGCTAAGCTTGGGAGGTAACTGTTTTAGTCAGTCAAAAATGTGTAATAACCTCTGTTTTTGCTTATATTTTTCAGACAGATAAATTCAGATATACATAGAAATGATATATATGTTTTGAAAACACAAAAGATCTTACTTAGCCTCTGTGTTTTTAAGAATATAAATAAATACTTATGGACCATACACATACTAATGATTGGATCATCTCTAATAATTATTTCTATTTTTATTGCAGACAACCATTGGTCATGAGCATCAATCTTAGAAAGAGACGGAATGCCGCATGAAATGAATTAAGTCATATCATATAAACATACAAATAAATGTTTATAAAGTTTCACATACATCTTTTAAAATATAGTGAGATGAAAATATGGAAGTTACTTTGATGTGATATGACTATGAGATATATATTTGATGTGATATAACTATGAAATATAAGTTATTTTAATATAATGTTAGATATGTGATGTTTCATATCAAAATGATCAGAAAATTCATTAAGATATAACTTATCCAAAACAAATATTATGAATAGTTGTCGCAGTAAATTATGATAAAAATTAATAACCATTTCATAGAAATACTGACTTAAGCTGTTTCAAATGTTGCTGTGTCTGTTTGTGCTGCCACCTGGTGTTATGTTGCGAGAACTACAGCCAGAAGGTTCTCTCTGGCTGTTAAAAATGAAATTTCCAAGGGCCAATCCGATTTAGACTTCCCAGATAACCAATGGGAAGGTCAGCTCCCGCAGGGCCACCCACAATTTACCAGTGATGGCAAAACCAAATAAAAAGTGAATGCAATGGAGAGAAAGGAACAGATTTTTGCTGACCTGAATGATACATTGCTGGGCGTCCAAAATACACTCATTCTAAACAAGCTGATCTACCTTCTTCTCATTGATTGCGATATACACTTATTGGTGATCTGAGGTAAAATAATTCCTACCAAGGAATAATCGGATATCGACTGCTTTTTACTTTGGTAACGTATTCAAGGTTTTGTAAGATAAGTTATATGCATAGTTAATTTGTATTTAATAGATTTAAAGAAGCAGTGTGTTTTTCTCAAGTTAGCATTTCACAGCCTATATACATATATTGTTTAAATCTGCGTCTGATTGGCTAAGTAACTCATCTATACAAGTTCTGGTATTGTCAATTAATTTTGTATTAGGATAAATTGCAATTAAATAGCAGAATATATATTATCCTATTGTTTTATAAACACTGTTTAGAATTGTATTGCTTGGATGTTAAAGGTTTTTAGTCCCATTGTGTTAAATAAATAAAAGGCTAAATTGTGAAGGTATATTTTTCTGGGTTTTGTAAGAAGGATAGCATATCTTAAGAGTTGGTTTAAACGCATATACATTTTGTTTCATTTCCTTTTATTGCAAATATACTTCAATATGTTTATGGATATTAACTAAATAAAAGAATTCAGATATTTATATTAATTGTATGGTCTAGTAGGTGCATGGTTGATAAGGGTTTCTACTTCTTTGTATTGTGTTTATAACCCTGCCATAAACTTATATATATTATTTGGATAGCACTACTAAGATTTTCATAAATATACTGACAAAATAGTTATTAACTATTTAATAGCTATTGTACCTAGTTAAAATAAATACCAAGTTACCTGTAAAATAAATATAAACCCTAAAATAGCTACAATGTAATTATTAATTACATTGTAGCTATCTTAGGGTTTATTTTATAGATAAGTATTTAGATTTAAATAGGAATATTTTAATTAATAATATTACTTAGATTTATTTTAATAAGAATTTAGTTAGGGATGTTAGAGTTAGATAGGGTTATTATACTTAATATATATTATATAATAACGATATTAACTATATTAGCCCTAATATAATTAGGGTTAATATAGTTAATATAGCTGGCGGCGGTGTAGGGGGATTAGATTAGGGGTTAATTATTTAATATAGGTAGCGGCGGTGTAGGGGGATTAGATTAGGGGTTAATACATTTATTATAGGTGGCGGCGGTGTAGGGGGATTTAGATTAGATGCAAAAGAGCTGATTTCTTTGTGACAATGCCCCGCAATAAGCCCTTTTAAGGGCTGGTAAAAGCTGATTTCTTTGGGGAATTGCCCCGCAAAAAGCCCTTTTAAGGGCTGGCAATAGAGCTGTTACTTTGGGGCAATGTCACGCAAAAGGCCCTTTTAAGGGCTGGTAATAGAGGTAATTACTTTAGGGGGATTAGATTAGGGGTTCATGTAATTAATATAGCTGGTGGCGGTGTAGGGGGATTAAATTAGGGGTTAATGTAATTAATATAAGTGGTGGCGGTGTAGGGGGATTAAATTAGGGGTTAATGTAATTAATATAGCTGGCGGCGGTATAGGGGGATTAAATTAGGGGTTAACGTAATTAATATAGCTGGCGGCGGTGTAGGGGGATTAAATTAGGGGTTAATGTAATTAATATAGCTGGCGGCGGTGTAGGGGGATTAAATTAGGGGTTAATGTAATTAATATAGCTGGCGGCGGTGTAAGGGGATTAAATTAGGAGTTAATGTAATTAATATAGCTGGCAGCGGTGTAGGGGGATTAAATTAGGGGTTAATGTAATTAATATAGCTGGCTGCAGTGTAGGGGGATTAAATTAGGGGTTAATAATTTTAATATAGCTGGTGGCGGGGTAGGAGCTCACATTAGGGGGTAGGTAATATAGATGGCCGCGGTGTAAGGTGCTCACATTAAGGGGTAGGTAATGTAGATGGCGGCGGTGTAAGGGGCTCACATTAGGGTGTATGTAATGTAGCTTGCAACGGTATAGGGGGATCACATTAGGGGGTTATACTTTTAATGTAGGTGGCGGCGGGGTCCGGGAGCGGAGGTTTAGGGGTTAAATACTTTATTAGGAACTGCGGCGGGGGATCGCGGTTGACAGGTAGATAGACATTGGGCATGCGTTAGGTGTTAGGTTTTATTTAGCAGATCGCGGTTGACAGGTAGATAGACATTGCTCATGCGTTAGGTGTTAGGTTTTATTTGGCAGGTAGTTTAGGGAGTTACAGGGCTCCAATAGACAGCGTAAGGCTTACTACGGCTGCATTTTGTGGCGAGGTGAAAATGGAGTAAGATTTCTCCATTTTCGCCACGTAAGTCCTTACGCTGTATATTGGATACCAAACTGCGCGGGTTTGGTATACCTGCCTATGGACCAAAAAACTATGGCCGAAGGCATAAATATACGAGCGTAATTTATAGGTTACGCCGTATATAGGATACCAAACCCGCGCAAAATTCGGCGTCGCCGGCTTTTGCGGGCGACGCTGCATATCGGATCAAAACCTAAGATGTAAAACCAAGAACAAGTATATATAAACAAACACAAAACAAACCATAACAAATATAAAGGTAATATAAAAAACTTGTTCAGTCAAGGTACAATGCAATACTATTTAAAGGGACATAAAACAAGTAGGGATAGAGACAAAATAATATAATATGTACTTTAATTACTTTACCTGTAAATTTATACTGCAGTAAAGCTCTAACTCCCCCACACAATTCCTTGTATGGCTGTATCTATGTTTATTGCTTTTTTGGTAAAATGCAAAAGAGAATAGTGTTTATCTGCTGGAGCATGCCTAGAAGCTGTGAACTCAGTTGAAATACAATGCCTGTATCTAAACACTGATAAGAGGGGTGGAGTTGGCTGCTCCAGTCAGCTTAGCTATGTAATTCATTTTGCTTATTTTTAAAATACTTGCCAGCAATTTTTAAACAATTTTTTAATGCAAACTATTTTAAATTAATTAGCCCTTTTATTATATGCACAGATCTCAACCTGTTTTATGGCACTTTAAAGAGATAGAAAGGTCAAAACTGAAACGTGCATGTGTGCATTTCAATACGAAATATAAGCATTTGTGTGATATACTTCCACATTAGCAAACATGCTTCTAGTAAAAGTTATTACTGTTTTTGAGCGGCATACGCACATATGCTGTGAGGGCTGTGTACCAGTATTGAAATACCATGCCTGCTCAGAGAGTTAGTGGTGTCTATTACATCTGTGTCATACATGTCACTGCTAACTCTCTGAGAAGGTGTGGTGTTTAAATACTGGTGCCCTTCACAGCATATGTGCGTATGTCACTGAAAAAACGTAATAACTTTTATAAGATTTATTAATTAATCAGATTTTATTTGGTAATGGAAATATATTGCAAAATGCTTCTATTTCATATTGAAGTGCAATTAGTCCACCCATGCACATTTCATTTTGACCTTTCTATCTCTTTAATATTTAAAATCACACACGCACACCAATATATATATATATATATATATATATATATATATATATATATATTTCCAAAAAACAGCACTCTCACCACAAAAGCAACTGCCAGGGTGCCAACGGTTAAATATAGTAGGTAAAAGGCGGCACTCACTGGTCTTTCCAAAGTGTACTTTAATTGAACAAAGTGACGTTTCGGGTACACACTCCCCTTCCTCAGTGGATATACAAAGTCTACACACCCCTGTTAAAATGTCAGGTTTCTGTGATGTAAAAAAATGAGACAAAGATAAATCATTTCAGAACTTTTTCCACCTTTAATGTGACCTATAAACTATGCAACTTAATTGCAAAACAAACTCAAATCTTTTAGGTGAAGGGAAGTAAAAATAAAAAAATAAAATAATATGGTTGCATAAGTGTGCATAAACTAATACTTTGTTGGAGCACCTTTTGGTTTTATTACAGCACTTAGGGCTAGATTTATTATAGCTGAGGCGTACAGGGGCGCGTATACGTGCCCCTGTACGCCTCAGCTCGCCTGTGGCTTGGCGAAATTACCCGCAGGTATTTGGCATTACACACGAGCGCAATTTTGCGCTCGCGTGCAATCCCGCCCCCTGCCCACGCACAGCCAATCACGCGCGGGCAGGAGCTGTCGGACTCGACCGGGGAGATTGAATTTCGCCAGTTTAGAGGTGGCGAAGAGCGTTATCAAGCAGCGGTCTGGTGACCGCTGCTTGATAAATCACGGCGAGCAAGTTCTTGTGAGAACTTGCTGCCGTAGGGGCTTCATATATCTATCCCTAAGTCTTTTTCGGTATGAGTCTATCAGCATGACACATCTTGACTTGGCAAGATTTGCCCACTCTTCTTTGCAAAAACACTCCAAATCTGCCAGATTGCGAGGGCATCTCCTGTGCACAGTCCTCTTCAGATAACCCCACAGATTTTCGATTGGATTCAGGTCTGGGCTCTGGCTGGGCCATTCTAATACTTTAATATTCTTCTAGTGAAGCCATTCCTTTGTTGATTTGGATGTATGCTTTGGGTCGTTGTCATGCTGAAAGATAAAGTTCCTCTTCATGTTCAGCTTTCTAGCAGAAGCCTGAAGGTTTTGTGCCAGTATTGACTGGTATTTGGAACTGTTCATAATTCCCTCTACCTTGAATAAGGCCCCAGTTCCAGCTGAAGAAAAACAGACCCAAAGCATGATGCTACTACCACCATGCTTCACTGAGGGTTTGGTGTTCTTTTGGTGATATGCAGTGTTGTTTTTGCGCCAAAACATATCTTTTGGAATTATTGCCAAAAAGTTCAACCTTGGTTTCATCAGACCATAACACCTTTTCTCACATGTTGTTGGGAGACTTCAGATGTGTTTTTGCTAAATTTATCTGAGCTTGGATGTTTTTCTTCGTAAGAAAAGGCTTCCGTCTTGCCGTCTACCCCAAAGCCCAAACATATGAAGAATACGGGAGATTGTTGTCGCATGTACTACACAGCCAGTACTTGCCAGATATTCCTGCAGCTCCTTTAGTGTTGCTGTAGCCTCTTGGTAGCCTCCCAGACCAGTTTTCTTCTCGTCTTTTCATCAATTTTGGAGGGACATCCAGTTCTTGGTAATGTCATTGTTGTGCCATATGTTCTCCACTTGATGATGACTGTCTTAACTGTGTTCCATGGTATATCTAATGCCATGGAAATTCTTTTGTACCCTTCTCCTGACTGATACCTTTTAACAATGAGATCCCTCTGATGCTTTGGAAGCTCTCAGCGGACCATGGCTTTTGTGTAGGACGCGACTAAGAAAATGTCAGGAAAGACCTACTAGAACAGCTGAACTTTATTCAGGGTTAATCAGAGGAACTTTAAATTATGGCAGGTGTTTGATGACTCTTATTTAACATGGTTTTGAATGTGATTGCTTAATTCTGAACACAGCTACATGCACACTGATGCAACCACATTATTTTAGTTTTTTTGTTTACTTCCCTCCACCTTAAAGATTTCAGTTTGTTTTTCAATTGAGTTGTACAGTTTATAGGTCACATTAAAGGTGGAAAAAGTTCTGAAATGATTTATCTTTGTCTAATTTTTTTACATCACAGAAACCTGACATTTTAACAGGGGTGTGTAGACTTTTATATATATATATATATATATATATATATACATACACACACACACTAGTCCTAAAGCACGTTCACAAGGGCCATTTTTTGCAGTACAGTGGTCCCACCCCTTGCTCTCTCTCTCCCCCTCTCTTTCGCTCCAACTCTCTTTTGCTCGCTCTTTCCCCCCTCTCTTTTGCTCTCTCCCCTCTCTTTTGCTCTCTCTCTCTCCCCCCTCTCTTTTGCGCTCTCTTTCGCTCTACCCCTCTTTTTGCTCTCTCCCCCTTCTCTTTTGCTCCCTCTCTCCCCCTCTCTTTTACGCTCTCTCTCTCCCCCCTCTCTTTTACGCTCTCTATCTCCCTCCTCTCTTTTGCATTCTCTCTCTCTTTTGTGCTCTCTCTCCCCCCACCTCTTTTGCATGCTCTCTCCCCCCTCTCTTTTGCTCCGTCTCTCTCCTTTTTTTGCTCTCTCTCCATCCCTCTCTTTTGCTCTCTCTCCATCCCTCTCCTTTGCTTCCTCTCTCCCCCTCTCTTTTACTCTCTCTCCCCCCTCTCTTTTGCTTTGTCTCTCTCCCCTCTCTTTTGCTCTCTCTCTCTCAACCCCTCTCTATTGCTCTCTCTCCCCCTCTCTTTTGCTCTCTCCCCCCTCTCTTTTGCTCTCTCCCCCCTCTCTTTTGCTCTCTCTTCCCTCTCTTTTTTTCTTTCCCCTCTCTTTTGCTCTCTCCCCCTTCACTTTTGCTCTCTCCCCTTCACTTTTTCTCTCTCCCCCCTCTCTTTTTCTCTCTCTTCCCTCTATTTTGTTCTTTCCCCTCTCTTTTGCTCTCTCTCCCCCCTCTCTTCTGCTCTTCCCCCTCTGTTTAGCTCTTTCCTATCTCTTTTTGTCTCTCTTTCTATCTCTCTCCCCTCTCTTACACCGACCGCCTGGCCACGCCCACTTTTGCAGCAACAGCATGTCAGGTAAGGCCAGGTGTGTTTGTCCTCGTGCTGTCTCTACTGCACATGACAGCTTCGGACAAACACACTTGGCCTTTTATATAATAGGATATATATATATATATATATATATATATATATATAAAAGCAATTATCTATGCTTGCCTTTACCCAGTAACATTCCACATACACTGTTACCAATGCAAGCAGCTTACATCACTGTCAGTTCTGCAAAACGGAAATTTAAATTTTGGAGTGAAAATCAAACCAACAGATTTCTGTAACAGAAATGTTGTGATGAGGTTAAAATTAATTAACAAATTTTGTCCGGACGCTCAGGTTTTAGTGTTTATTGCACTCCTGAAACTGTGATGAAGTATTTGCAAAATAAAGCAAATTAGAAATGTAAACCATCTATAACAATGTATTGGTTAGTCAAACGTAATGTTAATTATTTAACAAAAAAACACAGCTTTATACTTGGGCTAGATTTATGCATGCCCATATTAATAGGGACACATCAAGATAGCAAGTGTATTGTGACTGTTTTGTGGAGCAGTTCGCAATGTTCCCAGTGAAAAATGTGGTGCAGCAACAATATTTTTAACCCACTAAGTACCGTGAATTTCAAATAAAAACTTGCCCAAAAGAGTATTTTTAGCATTTTTGCTATCACTTTAAACAGAAATAGAACTTTGTATTTTTTTATTTACCTATCAAAACTATACATTTTTATTTTAGTAGACAACCCAAAGTATTGATCTAGGCCCATTTTGCAGTGGCGTCACTAGGGGGGGGCAGGTCGCACCCGGGTGACACCCTCCAGGGGGTTTTTAAATTTTATTGAAATTCAAAGAAATACAATGTTGAGATGCATAGATTTTTTTTTATTAGAGGGGCCAGCATTTGTGAACATTGGTGGGACTGGGGAAGTTGTAGACACAATTTTTTTGCCCCTTGAGCCAGTGCTGCAATTTCAACAAATAGTTTTCCCGGCTGCTTTTGCTTGTTTGTACTTTGCTTCTCCCCTGCCCAATTTCGCTATGAATGTTGTGGGCATGCCGTGGGGCTTGCAAAGTTGCGCTGCTAGCCTAAACCTGCCTTCCTATCTGTACTCACTGCTCAGTGACATGTGGAGCAGTGGAGTCACTCACTGCTGTGCTGTCTCTCTAAACGGGAACTGGCAAATCATGAGGGGATGCCTGGCACCTGACCGCATGACTGTTTGACACTGTCTTTAAAGTGAAGGAGCCACGTATGATGCCCACCAGACCATTACAGTTACGGTACACTAAGTGCATACTGAACAGGTAGGAGGGCGGGCGGGGGTCTGGGGGTGGGCAGAGTGCAGAGGTGATTGGCCATAAGAAGCAGTAGGCACGCGGCCCGGGGCTGTGCACTGACAGGCTTGGAACAGAGTCAGAGAGCAGAATTTTCATAGTTTGCGCCTAAACCTTTTCTTTAGTGATTTATTTTTAGAGTGCTCTGTTTATGTTTCATTTGATGCTCTGCTGAGCCAGGGAGCAGCTCTAGGCATGCGCTTTATAATTAATGCAGTGCAGTTTACATATTTTGTAAGTGTGTGTCTGAGTTTTTGTGTGTGCGTGTCTGAGTTTTTGTGTGTGCGTGTCTGAGTTTTTGTGTGTGTGTGTGTCTCAGTGTTTTTGTGTGTGTGTGTCTGAGTGTGTTTCTGAGTGTTTGTGTGTGCATCTGAGTATGTTTTTAAGTGTGTCTGAGTGTTTGTATGTGTGTGTGTGCCTGTGTTTTTGTGTGTGTCTGCTTTCTGGGGGGGGGTGACACCATAATTTACGGCACCGGGTGACACCAACCCTAGTGACACCACTGCATTTTGGTATATTTCATGCCACAGATTTGCCGTATAATGAGATCATATTAAAAAATGTGTTAACTTTTTAACAAACTTTGGGGTTCTCACTGAAATTATTTAAATAGCGCTTTTACAGTCATAACACAAATGGTTGTAAAAGCTTCTCTGGTATCCCCTTTGTTCAGAAATAGGAGACATGCATTGCTTTGCCATTGCTTTTTGGTAATTAGAAGGCCACTAATTGCAGCTGTGCACCACACTTCTGAAATTTCTGGTAGTGAAGGGGTTAATCAGGTAGCTTGTAAGGTTAAGTTTAGCTGTAGTGTAGAGATTAAAGGGTCACTAAACCCAATTTTTTTTCTTTCATGATTCAAATAGAACATGCAATTTCAAGCAACTTTCTATTATCAATTTTTCTTTGTTCTATTGCTATATTTATTAAAAAAGCAGGAATGTAAAGCTTAGGAGCCGGCCTATTTTTGGTTCAGGACCTGGGTTACGCTTGCTTATTGGTTAGCCAAATGTAGCCACCAATAAGCAAGTGCTATCCAGGGTCCTGAACCTAAAATGGGCCGGCTCTAAAGCTTTACAGTCCTGCTTTTTAAATAGAGATAACAAGAGAACAAGTAAAAATTGATAATAGAAGTACATTAGAAAGTTACTTAAATTTGCATGCTCTATCTGAATCATGAAAGACAACACTGGGTTTAGTATCAGCTGACACCTCCCACCCCCTGATCCCTCCTACACAGCTCTCTTCTCTCCCTCAACCCCCAGTGGTCCCCACCATCTTAGGTACTGGCACACAGTCTTTTTTTTAATTTTCTGCAGTGGAGTCCCTGGCAAACAGCTCTCTAACCCTTCCCCTCTAACTAGTGTCCGCCATCCCTAGGCACTGGCACCTGTCTGCCATTCCCCAGTTTTTATATATTTTTAACTTTTTTTTTTTTAAATAAAAAAAAAAAAAAAATATCTGTAGTGGCTTTTAAAACCAATTAACATCCATTTTAGCGTGATAATTTTTCAATAACCAAAGTTCACCCACCATTTGCCTTATTTGGAGGAGCCAATCTGGGCTTTAGTCCACAGACAACAAGACATTCCACTCCCATAAAATGAGTATAAAATGCATTGTTTTGTAGTTGCAATCTGATAAGGCCAATTAGGGATATATATGAAGCAGAGTTAGCCTTAATACGTCAACGGGGTGCATTTCAAGTTGTAAGAATGATAAATGTATCAATTACATGTGAAGGGGGAAAAATAAATAAAAATATATAGCAATGTTGTTTAATGCATAACTAAACATTTCATATAAACAAATCTGTTTACTATCTGTAATGTATGAGATCTTCAGTGATCTAGATATTAGACGTGCACAGATTTTTTTTTACTCATCAATTAATTTTTTTTTATCACAACAGGGTGATTTGGTTTGGCTGAATTTTTGATTTTTGAGAACTGCAAAACCAAAAAACATAATTTATGCTTACCTGATAAATTCCTTTCTCCTGTAGTGTAGTCAGTCCACGGGTCATCCATTACTTATGGGATATTAACTCCTCCCCAACAGGAAGTGCAAGAGGATCACCCAAGCAGAGCTGCTATATAGCTCCTCCCCTCTACGTCATACCCAGTCATTCGACCAAAACCAAACGAGAAAGGAGAAACTATAGGGTGCAGTGGTGACTGGAGTTTAATTTAAAATTTAGACCTGCCATAAAAAACAGGGCGGGCCGTGGACTGACTACACTACAGGAGAAAGGAATTTATCAGGTAAGCATAAATTATGTTTTCTCCTGTTAAATGTAGTCAGTCCACGGGTCATCCATTACTTATGGGATACCAATACCAAAGCTAAAAGTACACGGATGACGGGAGGGACAGGCAGGATCTTTACACGGAAGGAACCACTGCCTGAAGAACCTTTCTCCCAAAAACAGCCTCAGAAGAAGCAAAAGTGTCAAATTTGTAAAATTTGGAAAAAGTATGAAGAGAAGACCAAGTTGCAGCCTTGCAAATCTGTTCAACAGAGGCCTCATTCTTAAAGGCCCACGTGGAAGCCACAGCTCTCGTAGAATGAGCTGTAATTCTTTCAGGAGGCTGCTGTCCAGCAGTCTCATAGGCTAAACGTATTATGCTACGAAGCCAGAAAGAGAGAGAGTTAGCAGATGCTTTTTGACCTCTCCTCTGTCCAGAATAAACGACAAACAGGGAAGAAGTTTGGCGAAAATCTTTAGTTGCCTGTAAATAAAATTTCAGGCCACGGACTACGTCTAGATTGTGCAGAAGTCGTTCCTTCTTTGAAGAAGGGTTAGGGCACAATGATGGAACAACAATCTCTTGATTGATATTCTTGTTAGTGACTACCTTAGGTAAGAACCCAGGTTTAGTACGCAGAACTACCTTGTCTGAATGAAAAATCAGATAAGGAGAATCACAATGTAAGGCCGATAACTCAGAGACTCTTCGAGCCGAGGAAATAGCCATTAAAAACAGAACTTTCCAAGATAACAGCTTGATATCAATGGAATGAAGGGGTTCAAACGGAACACCCTGTAAAACGTTAAGAACTAAGTTTAAGCTCCACGGTGGAGCAACAGTCTTAAACACAGGCTTAATCCTGGCCAAAGCCTGACAAAAAGCCTGAATGTCTGGAACTTCTGACAGACGTTTGTGTAAAAGGACGGACAGAGCTGAGATCTGTCCCTTTAAAGAACTTGCAGATAAACCCTTTTCTAAACCTTCTTGTAGAAAAGACAATATCCTAGGAATCCTAACCTTACTCCATGAGTAACTCTTGGATTCGCACCAGTGTAAATATTTACGCCATATTTTATGGTAAATTTTCCTGGTAACAGGTTTCCTAGCCTGTATTAAGGTATCAATTACTGACTCCGAAAATCCACGCTTTGATAAAATCAAGCGTTCAATCTCCATGCAGTCAGCTTCAGAGAAATTAGATTTTGATGTTTGAAAGGACCCTGAATTAGAAGGTCCTGTCTCAGAGGCAGAGACCAAGGTGGACAGGATGACATGTCCACTAGATCTGCATACCAGGTCCTGCGTGGCCACGCAGGCGCTATTAGAATCACCGATGCTTTCTCCTGTTTGATCCTGGCAATCAATCGAGGAAGCATCAGGAAGGGTGGAAACACATAAGCCATCTTGAAGGTCCAAGGTGCTGTCAGAGCATCTATCAGGACCGCTCCCGGGTCCCTGGACCTGGACCCGTAACAAGGAAGCTTAGCGTTCTGGCGAGACGCCATGAGATCCATATCTGGTTTGCCCCAACGTCGAAGTATTTGGGCAAAGACCTCCGGATGAAGTTCCCACTCCCCCGGATGAAAAGTCTGGCGACTTAGGAAATCCGCCTCCCAGTTCTCCACGCCTGGGATGTGGATCGCTGATAGGTGGCAAGAGTGAGACTTTGCCCAGAGAATTATCTTTGAGACTTCCATCATCGCTAGGGAACTCCTTGTCCCTCCTTGATGGTTGATGTAAGCCACAGTCGTGATGTTGTCCGACTGAAACCTGATGAACCTCAGAGTTGCTAGCTGAGGCCAAGCTAGAAGGGCATTGAAAACTGCTCTTAATTCCAGAATGTTTATGGGAAGGAGACTCTCCTCCTGAGTCCATGATCCCTGAGTCTTTAGGGAATTCCAGACAGCGCCCCAACCTAGCAGGCTGGCGTCTGCTGTTACAATCGTCCAATCTGGTCTGCTGAAGGGCATCCCCTTGGACAGATGTGGCCGAGAGAGCCACCATAGAAGAGAATTTCTGGTCTCTTGATCCAGATTCAGCATAGGGGACAAATCTGAGTAATCCCCATTCCACTGACTTAGCATGCACAGTTGCAGTGGTCTGAGATGCAGGCATGCGAAGGGAACTATGTCCATTGCCGCTACCATTAAACCGATTACCTCCATGCATTGAGCCACTGACGGGTGTGGAATGGAATGAAGGACACGGCAAGCATTTAGGAGTTTTGTTAACCTGTCCTCTGTCAGGTAAATTTTCATTTCTACCGAATCTATAAGAGTCCCTAAGAAAGGAACTCTTGTGAGTGGCAATAGAGAACTCTTTTCTTCGTTCACCTTCCACCCATGTGACCTTAGAAATGCCAGTACTAACTCTGTATGATACTTGGCAGCTTGGAAACTTGACGCTTGTATCAGAATGTCGTCTAGGTACGGAGCTACCGATATTCCTCGCGGTCTTAGTACCGCCAGGAGAGAACCCAGAACCTTTGTGAAGATTCTTGGAGCAGTAGCCAACCCGAAGGGAAGAGCTACAAACTGGTAATGTCTGTCTAGGAAGGCAAACCTTAGGTACCGGTAATGATCCTTGTGAATCGGTATGTGAAGGTACGCATCCTTTAGATCCACTGTGGTCATGTACTGACCCTTTTGGATCATGGGTAAGATTGTCCGAATAGTTTCCATTTTGAACGATGGAACTCTTAGGAATTTGTTTAGGATCTTTAAATCCAAGATTGGTCTGAAGGTTCCTTCTTTCTTGGGAACCACAAACAGATTTGAGTAAAACCCTTGTCCGTATTCCGACCGCGGAACCGGGTGGATCACTCCCATTAGCAAAAGATCTTGTACACAGTGTAGAAACGCCTCTTTCTTTGTCTGGTTTGTTGACAACCTTGAAAGATGAAATCTCCCTTTTGGAGGAGAAGCTTTGAAGTCCAGAAAATATCCCTGAGATATGATCTCTAACGCCCAGGGATCCTGGACATCTCTTGCCCAAGCCTGGGCGAAGAGAGAAAGTCTGCCCCCTACTAGACCCGTTTCCGGATTGGGGGCCCTCACTTCATGCTGTCTTAGGGGCAGCAGCAGGTTTTCTGGCCTGCTTGCCCTTGTTCCAGGTCTGGTTAGGTTTCCAGCCCTGTCTGTAACGAGCAACAGTTCCTTCCTGTTTTGGAGCGGAGGAAGTTGATGCTGCTCCTGCCTTGAAGTTACGAAAGGCACGAAAATTAGACTGTCTAGCCCTTGGTTTGGCTCTGTCTTGAGGCAGGGCATGGCCCTTACCTCCAGTAATGTCAGCGATAATTTCTTTCAAACCGGGCCCAAATAATGTCTGCCCTTTGAAAGGTATGTTAAGCAATTTAGATTTAGAAGTCACATCGGCTGACCAGGATTTTAGCCACAGCGCTCTGCGCGCCTGAATGGCGAATCCGGAATTCTTAGCCGTAAGCTTAGTTAAATGTACTACGGCATCAGAAATAAATGAATTAGCTAGCTTAAGGACTTTAAGCTTGTCTATAATTTCATCCAATGGAACTGAGCTAATGGTCTCTTCTAGAGACTCAAACCAGAATGCCGCCGCAGCCGTGACAGGCGCAATGCATGCGAGGGGTTGTAATATAAAACCTTGTTGAGTAAACATTTTCTTAAGGTAACCCTCTAACTTTTTATCCATTGGATCTGAAAAGGCACAGCTATCCTCCACCGGGATAGTGGTACGCTTAGCCAGAGTAGAAACTGCTCCTTCCACCTTAGGGACCGTCTGCCATAAGTCCCGTGTGGTGGCATCTATTGGAAACATTTTTCTAAATATAGGAGGGGGGGAAAAGGGCACACCGGGCCTATCCCACTCCTTGGTAATAATCTCTGTAAGCCTCTTAGGTACAGGAAAAACGTCAGTACACGCCGGTGCCGCATAGTATCTATCCAGCCTACATAATTTCTCTGGGATTGCAACCGTGTTACAATCATTCAGAGCCGCTAATACCTCCCCTAATAATACACGGAGGTTCTCAAGCTTAAATTTAAAATTTTAAATGTCTGAGTCCAGTTTATTTAGATCAGATCCGTCACCCACAGAATGAAGCTCTCCGTCTTCATGTTCTGCCAATTGTGACGCAGTATCAGACATGGCTCTAACATTATCAGCGTACTCTGTTCTCACCCCAGAGTGGTCGCGTTTACCTCTAAGTTCTGGCAATTTAGATAAAACTTCAGTCATAACATTAGCCATGTCTTGTAAAGTGATTTGTAATGGCCGCCCTGATGTACTTGGCGTCGCAATATCACGCACCTCCTGAGCGGGAGATGCAGGTACTGACACGTGAGGAGAGTTAGTCGGCATAACTTTCCCCTCGTTGTCTGGTGAAATTTTCTTGAAATATACAGATTGGCTTTTATTTAAAGTAGCATCAATGCAATTAGTACACAAATTTCTATTGGGCTCCACATTGGCTTTTGAACATATTGCACAAAGAGATTCCTCTGTGTCAGACATGTTAAAACAAACTAGCAATTAGCCTAGCAAGCTTGGAAAATACTTTTCAAATAAATTTACAAGCAATATAAAAAACGTTACTGTGCCTTTAAGAAGCACACAAAAACTGTCACAGTTGAAATAACAATGAACCGGATTAGTTATAGAAACCAAATTTTCACAGTAAATGCATTAAGTTAGCAAAGGATTGCACCCACTAGCAATGGATGATTAACCCCTTAATACCAAAAAACGGATAACAATTGAAAATATAAGCGTTTTTATCACAGTCAAAGCACAGTCTCACAGGTCTGCTGTGAGTGATTACCTCCCTCAAAACTAGTTTTGGAGACCCCTGAGCTCTGTAGAGACATCCTGGATCATGCAGGGAGAAAAAGGCAGACTGTGACTGAATTTCTACTGCGCAATAAAAGCGCCAAAATAGGCCCCTCCCACTCATAATACAACAGTGAGGGAAGCTCAGTAAACTGTTTTAATTCAAAACAAACGACAGCCATGTGGAAAATAACGCCCAAAACAATTTTTCACCAAGTACCTCAGATAAATAAACGATTAACATGCCAGTAAACGTTTAAAATATAATTTATGAAATGTTATTAAAAAGCCTGCTGCTAGCCGCTCACACTGCAGATTTAGGCTAAAAGTTATATGTATACAGTATTTTCCCAGTGAAGTGCCATTCCCCAGAAATACTTAAGTGTAAACATACATACATATCAGCCTGATACCAGTTGCTACTACTGCATTTAAGGCTGTACTTACATTACATCGGTATTAGCAGTATTTTCTCAGTCAATTCCATTCCTTAGAAAATAATATACTGCAACATACCTCCTTGCAGGTGAACCTGCCCGCTGTCCCCTGTTCTGAAGTTACCTCGCTCCTCAGAATGGCCGAGAACAGCAAATGGATCTTAGTTACGTCCGCTAAGATCATACACAAACTCAGGCAGATTCTTCTTCTAATGCTGCCTGAGAAAAAACAACACACTCCGGTGCCGTTTAAAATAACAAACTTTTGATTGAAGAAATAAAAACTAAGTTTAACAACCACAGTCCTCTCACACATCCTATCTATTAGTTAGGTGCAAGAGAATGACTGGGTATGACGTAGAGGGGAGGAGCTATATAGCAGCTCTGCTTGGGTGATCCTCTTGCACTTCCTGTTGGGGAGGAGTTAATATCCCAT
Organism: Bombina bombina; assembly: GCF_027579735.1. Taxonomy (NCBI): domain Eukaryota; kingdom Metazoa; phylum Chordata; class Amphibia; order Anura; family Bombinatoridae; genus Bombina; species Bombina bombina. Next base: position 275,847,029 of record NC_069504.1, read on the forward strand.
AAGTAATGGATGACCCGTGGACTGACTACACTTAACAGGAGAAAACTATAATTCAGCTTAAAACTGAGAACTTTCTTTAGATATATATTACCATAAAAAGCTTCTTTTTTTTAAATAAAATTAAAATGAGATATAAATAATAATATTAATTAAAAAAATATTTTTATCCACACTGGAAATGTATTAAAGTGACACTGAACCCAAATTTTTATTTTTTCTTTCGTGATTCAGATAGAGCATGCTATTTTAAGCAACTACCTAATTTACTCTTATTATCAATTTTTCTTCATTCTCTTGCTATCTTTATTTGAAAAAGAAGGCATCTAAGCTATATTTTAGTTCAGAACCCTGGATAGCACTTGTTTATTGGTCGGTTAAATTAATCCACCAATCAGCAAGAACAACCCTGGTTGTTCACCAAAAATTGGCCGGCATCTAAACTTACATTATTGCTTTTCAAATAAAGATACCAAGAGAATGAAGAAAATTTGATAATAGGAGTAAATTAGAAAGTTGCTTAAAATTTCATACTCTATCTGAATCACAAAAGATTTTTTTTGGTTCAGTGTCCCTTTAACCCCTTATTCTCTGTGGGTAACTTATTCAGCACAGTACAGCAGCTTATAGGGTCATAAAGGTGCAAAAACAAACTTTGCTAATATGTTAGAGCATTTTATTATTGCACTATTGCTTTGTATATAACTGTATCGTTTGTATTCCCTGCATAGGGATAATAAAAATCCTTTAGCTAAAGATTTATCTACAAATATCCCCATAGACTTTGTGTTTTTCTGTTGATCATTAGATAAGTTGTAAATGTAAAAGTATCTTAAAATCACGTTCTATTTGAACCATGAAACCTGTGTTAACGCTACAAACCAGCAGCAGCACAATTAAAGTTTTAGTCTTCATTTTCTTTATGAGGTCAAACACACAAATGATGGTTACATACATGTCAAGGACATTGGTGGATAGGTAAGTAAATAGTGTAAATCTGAACTTTTTAACCCTTTCCCACCTCCAGAAAAGCCAGTACCACAAAATAACGATTTTAAGCACCTAAAGTAACTTTTTTCTTTCTTTGCTGCACCATAATTTGCTCCCTTGTTTATTTGTTAAAGGGGGACACTTGTTTTGTGCCTTGAAACAAATGCAAATAAAGAATACAGCTAAGTTACTGATTTTTTTGCATTCATGTGTATACTAGATATTAGGGAACCAAACATCAAACTGGAGATAGGATATGGGTGCTAGAAATCATATTATAAAACTAAAATAACCTGTATAGCACATCCCTGCTTGAACATACTCAAAATAATAACCGCATTCTTAACCCAAATTAAAGAAAAAAACTAAAGTAAGTGTAAAATACTGATTAGAATGAGCAGATAGTGAGACACGCATGCACCGGCGGAGCTAAATTCAGAAACACAATTAATATATTGCACCTTAGGTAAGCGCACAGGAAAGCCATTAATTTCTATCCCACTGGGATACCAGAGTTAAGTACCTTTAAAAAATGTAATAAAAGAAATGTCATCTGCAGCTGTGCTATGAATATTTTTAAAAAAAGATATCTTTCTTTCAAACGAACACTGTAGTTTTACACTGACTGCTATGTTGCAGGTACTGATGTAATTCATACTCAGATTACTGTTAAAGGGACAGTCTACAATAGAATTTGTATTTTTTTAAAGATAGACAGTCCCTTTATTACCCATTCCCCAGTTTTTCATAACCAACACAGTTATATTAATATACTTTTTACCTCTGTGATTACCTTGTATCTAAGCATCTTCTGACAGCCCCCTGATCACATGACATTCTATTTATTATCTATTGAGTAGCATTTAGTACTGTGTTGTGCTTACTCTTAAATAACTTCCCAGGCGTGAACACAATGTTATCTATATGGCCCACATGAGCTAGCAGTCTCCTGTTGTGAAAAGCAAATACAAAAGCCTGATATTAAGAGGCTGACAATAGAGCCTTTGAAACAGGCAGAAATGTTGAGGTATAAATGCTATAAAGTATATTAATCTAGCAATATTGGTTGTGCAAAGCTGGGGAATGGGTAGTAAAGGGTTTATCTATCTTTTTAAACAACAACCATTTTTGTGTAGAGCCTGTAGACTGTCCCTTTAAGTCACTAAAATATAAAAGTTTTCCATCATGAATAGCTAAGAAAAAGTTTGTTTATTTGAACATAAAGAAGTGCAGCTCCTATTAAAGGCACAGTCTAGGCCAAAATAAACTTTCATGATTCAGATAGAGCATGTCATTTTAAACAATTTCCAATTTACTTTTATCACCAATTTTGCTTTGTTCTCTTGGTATTCTTAGTTGAAAGCTTAACCTAGGAGGTTCATATGCTAATTTCTTAGACCTTGAAGCCCACCTCTTTCAGATTGCATTTTAACAGTTTTTCACCACTAGAGGGTGTTAGTTCACGTATTTCATATAGATAACACTGTGCTCGTGCACGAGAAGTTATCTGGGAGCAGGCACTGATTGGTTAGACTGCAAGTCTGTCAAAAGAACTGAAAAAAGGGGCAGTTTGCAGAGGCTTAGATACAAGATAATCACAGAGGTTAAAAGTATATTATTAGAACTGTGTTGGTTATGCAAAACTGGGAAATGGGTAATAATGGGATTATCTATCTTTTAAAACAATAAAAATTCTGGTGTAGACTGTCCCTTTAAGCTCACATTTTATCATACAACATTTATTGCTCTTGGATTTCTAACTGCAATCGCCTGCATCCTACAGGAACAAGTGATTCCTCATTTGAAAGATGACATTTCTCATCGTTATCTAAAGGGACAGAGCTGAGGTGGTTTAAAAGGACTTGAAACCCAAAAATGTTCTTTTATGATTCTGATAGAATATTCTGTGTTAAAGGGACAGTTTACTCAAAAATTTTCTCCCCTTTAATTTGTTCCCAATGATCCACTTTACCTGCTGGAGTGTATTAAATTGTTTACAAGTAGCTCCTTTACCCATATATTGGCATTTGAAATTGTTAATTTAGCATGTGGTATCCCCACCTATTCTGAAAGTTTGTGGCCGCGCGTACCAGCTATAGATAAGCTTTGTAAACACAGCCAGCAGAAGAAATTACACTCCCAGTGTGATAAAGCAGAGATAAGGTAATAAAATGTGGATTTTCCATTGTTCTCTCAAAGCATTGGTGATTGTTTTAAGGACAGATATAAGATAAAGAAGCAGGTATATGTGCACAATGTGATACAGTAATGAGATCTGATTATACCTACAAGCTCAACCTATTTTATTAGGCTGTGGCTTCAAAGCACAAAATCAGAGCTTTAATATACAGAAATAAACCTTAAAAAGCTAATTTTCATCCATTTTTTACTCTGCATTTGGTAAAAAAAGCAATTGTAAACACATTAAGGGAAAAACTATTTTACAGTATACTGTCCCTTTAAACAACTTTCTAATTTACTTATTTTCTTTGTTCTCTTGGTATATGCAAGGATGTAAGCTCAGGAGTGTGCACGTGTCTAGACCACTATATGGCAGCAGTTATGCAATTATGGTATCCATTTGCAAGACCACTAGATACTATATGGCAGCACTATTTCCTGACCTGTAGAGTGCTCCATACAATTACCATAGAAGTAAATTGGAAATTTTTTCAAAATTGTATGGTCTGTCTGAATCACAAAAGATTTTTTTTTTTTTTTCCATATCCCTTTAAGCTCCCTCTGGCAAATCAGAAGGTGATCAACATTATTTCAGCAAACCCCTCAATTAACAGGAGAGCTGTTATCCCATCAAGTGGTGTGGGGGAGGGGGATATCGGCCACATAAGATTACAACTTTGCCCCATATTACTCATGTTTATTACTATTAATACAGATGGAATGTGCTGGTTTTTTATACTACTTCTGTAGCTCTATTCTTCAAATCATTTTACTAATATAGCTCAACGCTTATACAGAATGCAACTTTGAATGTTTTATTACTTTTATCTTTTTCTTCACTTAAAGAGACATGAAACCCAAATTTTTTTCTTTCATGATTTAGAAAGAGCAATCAATTTTAAACTTTTTATTTTACTTCTATTATCTAATTTGCTTCATTCTCATGATATTCTTTGTAGAAAAGCATTTCTAAAAAGGCTCAGTAGCTGCTGATTGGTGGCTGCACATAGATGCCCTCGTGTGATTGGTTCACCCATGTTCATTGCTATTTCTTTAACAAAGGATATATAAAGAATGAAGCAAATTAGATAATAGAATTAAATTGGAATGTTTTTTAAAATTGTATTCTCTATATGAATCATGAAAGATTGTCCCTTTAAATTACCCCCCCCGGTTCACAGATTTCTATTGCATCATAGGTCCAAGAGTGAACTACATTGATAAGTAAAGGGGAGAAAATAATGAGGACTGTTATTTTCTTAGTGTAATCCAGAATATCAGATACAATGTTAATATTTGATGCAATGATTGTACTTTTTATTGTATGTACATTTACCTCCTTGTCCTCAATAAAAAGTATTTAAAATAAAAATGAATAAACATACTGTAAAATATATAGATATATGCTCCAGATTGTAAATCAAAACCGTTGTAAATTGAAACCCAATTTATAATGTAAGTCAATGGGAAGTGAGGGAGTTAGTGTGCATGAGTGATAATTAGCGCTCCATACGTCATTAAACCAACCTCCATCACAGCAGATATAGGGGTAAATTTATCAATGTGCGAGCAAATAAAATAAATTGACCTTTAAAAACAAGAAAAAAATGCTTATAAGGTATTTTAGTGCAATACAGATTAAGAACATAACAGTGCAAAATACAATTATGCATACTTAGTCTATCAAATAAATATAGTTTACTAAGATGATTCAAAAGCTCAATAAGGGACAGTCTACACCAGAATTGTTAATGTTTTAAAAGATAGATAATCCCTTTATTACCCATTCCCCAGTTTTGCATAACCAACACAGTTATAAATATAGCTGCAAGCAGCAATAGAGGTGGCCAAGCGCATTACTTTTGCAATGGCATACAAGCAGCTACGTCACAATATAAAGCTACACAAGTTTTTACAGTTGTAACATAAGCATTTGGAAAAAAAACAACACATTTTTTAAATTTTCTGCGTTTTTTTAAATTGGCTGCCACACCATATGACCTATACTTTCAACATGAACAAATGTAACTCTAGGTGACAATATATGGTTATACAGCAAATTTCACAGCTTCAACATAAGAGGTTGCAAAGAAAACACATTTTCGAAATTTTTGCGTAAACCAATATGGCTGCCACAGCTTGTGACTAATTCCTTCAACATGAACAACTGTAACTCTAGGTCACAATATAAGGCAATACCGCAAATTTCACAGTTGTAACATAAGCGGTTGCAGAGAAAATAGATTTTCAAAATATTCGCGTAAAACAAAATGGCTGCCAGATCATATAATATACAGCCTCCATATTATGCCCAATAGTTCTCACCATACTGTATATGTCAAGAAACATGGCAAAAATAAAGCATTTTTGTAAAACGGTTTTAATTTTATTATTGATTAAAAAATATTGTTAAACATTTTTTAACAATTCAAAATGGCTGCCAAACCACATGACCTATCAACTTCTCGTGAACAAATCTGAATGTTAGTCATAAGATAACTCTATAAACAAAATTTCAAGTCACCATAATCGGTTTTCGGAGAAGATTTTTGTAGTTTTTAAAAACAGCGTATACGAAACAAAATGGCCGCCAAGTGATGCAATGTTTGGCTTTCAAATTGCACATACTAATGCTCACTATAGACCTCTACAATTTGCATTAGTTTCATGAAAATTTGCAAATGTTTTATTTCACGAAGGCGACTGCGCAGTGCAAATTTTAACTGCAATATGGTCTTTGAGGGTTATGACTATGTGTAATCATGTGTCTATTACACTGTAATATTGTTTAATATTGTAAAACTAATGAATAAAGTGCAAATTTACGCAATTAAATGTCGATTAAAAAGGTTAAAGTCTCACGGCAGCCATGTTGATTATTGAAAATTCACAGTTTGAACATCATTGCACTAAGCGGTTTAAGAGAAGAAGATGTTTGAAGATTATCGCAAAATGCAAAATGGCTGCCACATCATGTGACCAAGGCCCTTCTCTTGAGCAATAGCAAATCTAGGTCATAGTAGCACTAAGCACAGCAAGTTTCAAAGTTGTAACATAAGCAGTTCCAGAGCTAAAGATTTTTAAGCGTTTGTCGAAATTAGCCAGAAAAAGCAATATGGCTGCCAGAGCATGTGACCTATGAGTTCATGAGATGTAGCAGATTTCAAGAGCTTTGCACTAACAGTTAAGCAGTTATGGGCAATTGAATAAAAAGCTTGGCAGAATAAAAATAAATAATAATAATAATCCTAACAATAACAATAAGTTGTCCTGCAACTTTGTTGCTTGGCCAACTAATAATAAACTTTTTAGCTCTGTAATAACCTTGTATCCAAGCATCTTCTGACAGCCCCCTGATCACATGACTTTATTTATTATCTATTGACTTTCTTTTTATCCAATTAGTGCTGTGTTTTGCTGACTCTTAAATAACTCCACGGGTGTTAGCAAAATGTTATCTATCTGGCCCACATGAACTAGCAGTATCCTGTGGTGAAAAGCAAATAAAAAAGCATGTGACAAGAGGCTGTCTGTAGTGGCTTAGAAACGGGCAGAAATTTAGAGGTTTAAATGTTATAAAGCTGGGGAACGGGTAGTAAAGGCATTATCTATCTTTTTAAACAATAACAATTTTAGTATTGACTGTCCCTTTAATTGCTGACATGACACAAGCCCCAATGAACTTTCTGAGAAGCTGCAGTATTTAAAATGCTGATGCACTGAGAATATCTAGTTATGCTTAACATGCACAGAAAAATCTTAAAGAGATACTGAACTCAATTTTTTTCTTTCATGATTCAGATAGAGCATGCAATTTTAACCCCTTAATGACCACAGCACTTTTCCATTTTCTGTCCGTTTGGGACCAAGGCTATTTTTACATTTTTGCGGTGTTTGTGTTTAGCTGTAATTTTCCTCTTGCTCATTTACTGTACCCACACATATTATATACCGTTTTTCTCGCCATTAAATGGACTTTCCAAAGATACCATTATTTTCATCATATCTTATCATTTATTATAAAAAAATTTATAAAATATGAGAAAAAAATGGAAAAAAAACACTTTTTCTAACTTTGACCCCCAAAATCTGTTACACATCTGCAACCACCAAAAAACACCCATGCTAAATATTTTCTAAATTTTGTCCTGAGTTTAGAAATACCCAATGTTTACATGTTCTTTGCTTTTTTTGCAAGTTATAGGGCCATAAATACAAGTAGCACTTTGCTATTTCCAAACCATTTTATTCAAGATTAGCGCTAGTTACATTGGGACACTGATATCTTTCAGGAATCCCTGAATATCCCCTGACATGTATATATTTTTTTTAGAAGACATCCCAAAGTATTGATCTAGGCCAATTTTGGTATATTTCATGCCACCATTTCACCGCCAAATGCGATCAAATACAAAAAATCGTTCACTTTTTCACAAACTTTCGGTTTCTCACTGAAATTATTTACAAACACCTTGTGCAATTATGGCATAAATGGTTGTACATTTTTCTCTGGGATCCCCTTTGTTCAGAAATAGCAGACATATATGGCTTTGGTATTGCTTTTTGGTAATTAGAAGGCCGCTAAATGCCGCTGCGCACCACATGTGTATTATGCCCAGCAGTGCAGGGGTTAATTAGGGAGCTTGTAGGGAGCTTGTAGGGTTAATTTTAGCTTTAGTGTAGTGTAGCAGACAACCCAAAGTATTGATCTAGGCCCATTTTGGTATATTGCATGCCACCATTTTACCGCCAAATGCGATCAAATAAAAAAAAAAGTAGAATTTTTCACAATTTTAGGTTTCTCACTGAAATGATTTACAAACAGCTTGTGCAATTATGGCACAAATGGTTGTAAATGCTTCTCTGGGATCCCCTTTGTTCAGAAATAGCAGACATATATGACTTTGGCGTTGCTTTCTGGTAATTAGAAGGCCGCTAAATGCTGCTGCGCATCACACGTGTATTATGGCTAGCGGTGAAGGGGTTAATTAGGTAGTTTGTAGGGAGCTTGCAGGGTTAATTTTAGCTTAAGTGTAGAGATCAGCCTCCCACCTGACACATCAGACCCCCTGATCCCTCCCAAACAGCTCCCTTCCCTCCCCCACCCCACAATTGTCCCTGCCATCTTAAGTACTGGCAGAAAGTCTGCCAGTACTAAAATAAAAGGTTTTTTTTTTTTAAAGCATATTTACATATGCTGTGGTGTAGCATCCCCCCTTAGCCCCCAACATCCCTGATCCCCCCAAAACAGCTCTCTAATCCTCCCCATCTGCCTTATTGGGGGCCATCTTGGGTACTGCAAAATAAAAAGTTTTTTTTTTTGTTTTTATTTTTATTTTCTGTAGTGTAGCTTCCCCGTTCCCCACAGACCAACCCCCACCACCTGCCTGATCTTTTTTTTCCAACTTTTTTTCCCCTTTTCTGTCCATTTTACTGCTACTTTTTCTGTAGTGCAGCGGTTCCCACCCACTCCCTCCCCGTGCACGCGCCCGACCCCACCGTCCCGTGCACGCCCCCGGGCATCCCCGCCCCCGATCCCGCCCCCCTCAGCATCATCCAGGGCCATCGATGGCCGCCATCCGCCTCCCACACCGGCTCCCACCCACCAACGAACCTAGCCGTTAATGTCCGGTGCAGAGAGGGCCACAGAGTGGCTCTCTCTGCATCGGATGGCTAAAAATGGTTATTGCAGGATGCCTCGATATCGAGGCATCACTGCAATAACTGGAAAGCAGCTGGAAGCGAGCAGGATCGCTTCCAGCTGCTTTCCACACCGAGGACGTGCAGGATACGTCCTCAGGCGTTAACTGCCTTTTTTTTGAGGACGTACCCTGCATGTCCTCGGTCGTTAAGGAGTTAAGCAACTTTCTAATTTACTCCTATTATCAATTTTTTCTTCGTTTTCTTGCTATCTTTATTTGAAAAAGCAGGAATGTTAGCTTACGAGCCGGCCCCTTTTTGGTTCAGAACCCTGGATAGTGATTGCTGATTGGTGAATACCATTTAGCCACCAATCAGCAAGAACAACCAAGGTGCTGAACCAAAGATAGGCCGGCTCGTAAGCTTACTTTCCTGCTTTTTTAAATAAAGATACCAAGAGAACAAATAAAAATTGATAGTAGGAGTAAATTAAAAAGTTGCTTAAAATTGCATGCTCTATTGGAATCATTAAATAAAAAATGTGGGTTCAGTATCCCTTTAACACTAAAACAGTAATAACTTTTACTAAAATAAGTTTTACTAATACATATATATTGCAAATGTTAAATTTTGACCGGAATATCACATTAAACACACTGTCGACAGTCTTAAAATCACATGCTCTGATAAATCAGCATATCATTTTTTGAGTATTATGGCCCTTTAAGTTGTTGTTTTAAAAACAGGTGTCAAGTCGAGCGGGAACGGAGTTCCTGCATTATTTTTGCAGGAGGAACTAAGTTCCCTTAGGACAGAGAACAGAAACACTTCAGAAAATACTGCTTCTGCTGGTGTGAGGAGATGGAGCACAGTCTGGTTAGAGGGATAGTGAGATCCTCTAGTAATGGGCAGTAACACTTCCTACAATACATTAAATGCAATCCTGTCAGTGGTCCTGCTATGTCATCACCACACACTGTGTGGAACACATGGTGCTTACAAAGCAAGAATGTAAGTTTAGATGCCGGCCCATTTTTGGTGAACAACCTGGGTTGTTCTTGCTGATTGGTGGATACATTTACCCACCAATAAACAAGTGCTGTCCAGAGTCTTGAACCAAAAAGTGTCTGGCTCCTTAGCTTAGATGCCTTCTTTTTCAAATAAAGATAGCAAGAGAACAAAGAAAAATTGATAATAGGAGTAAATTAGAAAGTTTCTTAAAATTGCATGCTCTATCTGAATCACGAAAGAAAAAATTTGGGTTCAGTGTACCTTTAAGTGGGTGAGCCTCTGTGACAGAGGAGGATTCTCAGGCCCAAAGGCAACCATTCAACCCTTTATTTGATTTAATTTGCTTTCATTAACCAAAGTGTATAGATTATATACATATAAATAAAGTGTGTGTGTGTGTATGTATATAAAACAATATTAGTTGTGAGGAGGGGGGGGGGTGACTTGACCCCTGTTTGAAAATCTTGTTTTTCTATTGTGGCCTAATAAGATATTGACAACAACTAGTATGCACTTTATCACCCAAGCTGTTACTCAAGCAGTGATATCTTTTGAGATAAAGATTTTTGTGAAAGCAACAACTTAAATGAATCTGAATTGCATAAAACAAGTCATGTTTAAAATATAAAGTAGAAAGTTTAGCTGAACGCTAGCATGTTCATATTTATTGTCTATATCACAAAGCACAAGCAATCAATACATTCTCTAATGTTCCATATGACAGGATTCAATAATACACGTTTTTTCCCTGGGGAATAAAAGTGTAAAATTGTGAATCAAGGCTAAATCGAACACAGACTCAAGTTTAGTACGTCCTATACTTGCAGTAAATGTGTGCTGAACATAAATAAGGATTGTAAAATGAGTGTTACATTACTTCATAAACACACATCATGTTTATTGTCCGCATTACCTTGTCAGCAAGAAAATATGCTTTGATTATAGTACTGAGCATCCGGGGTCTAGTCGCAGCAAGTCACACAAATTTTGGCTGACATTTTCCAAAACCTTTTAAGCAATTACTGTTAGTTGTCATGAGCAACAAGCCTCAGAGCAATTAAGAAGCATGAATATATTAATCACCAATACTGGAAATAGAGAACCTTTGCTAAGCTCACCTGCAAACATTTTGAACATTTGGTTGATACAGTCACATGATCACCAGAGCACAATTTTTGAAGATAATAGAATATGTCAATCCAAAAGTTAAACAGGTGGCACTTAATTTTTAATTAAGACGGATTACATACTAGTATATTCAAACATAAATATATCAATACATCTGTAAATAAGCCACTCTTTATATATTTTGTTATTAACAATATATAAAAGGATGTATCCATGATCCATTTTATTTGCTGGATTTAATTATTTACAAATAGATTCTTTATCTTTATTTTGTTTGCTGAAATATACAAGAATTTACAATTGGTCAGTTCGTTGGCAGAATGAGTTTTACAAACTAGGATTAATCCCTGTTATTTTACAGAAAAAGTGATAAAAAGAAATGATGATTGTATAATGCAATGATGTTTTATTTTATTTAAAGTGATAGGAAATAATGTGAACATAAATTGAAATTTTAATCTTGAAGTTTTGTAATAACAAATGTTTCCATTAACATTTGCACTTAAATCTTAAAGGACCACTAAACACAGTTGCATAACACAATCAACAAATGCATAATAAAAAAGACAGCGCAAAAAGCACTTAGTGTGAATTTCAAATGAGTGGTAGATTATTTTTTTTTTTCTGATAAGTTTTAAAGTTAGTTACATTTTACTTCCCACTGTATCATATGACAGCCATTATTATTATTTTTTATTATCGGTTATTTGTAGAGCGCCAACAGATTCTGCAGCGCTATAAACAAAGGGGGAGTACAACAAAACAATTATAGGGTAGAGGGCCCTGCCAAGAGTTGCACTGTTGTAGTCAGCTCTTAAAGGGACAGTATACTGTAAAATAGTTTTTCCCTTAATGTGTTTACAATTGCTTTTTTTACCAACTGCAGAGTAAAATATGTATGAAAATTAGCTTTTTAAGGCTTATTTGTGTATATTAAAGCTCTGATTTTGTGTTTTGAAGCCACAACCTAATAAAATGGGTTGAGCTTGTAGGTATAATCAGATCTCATTACTGTATCACATTGTGTACATATACCTGCTTCTTTATCTTATATCTGTCCTTAAAACAATCACCAGTACTTTGAGAGAACAATGGAAAACTCAACATTTTATTACCTTATCTCTGCTTTATCCCACTGGGAGTGTAATATCTTCTGCTGGCTGTGTTTACAAAGCTTATCTATAGCTGGTACGCGCGGCCAAAAACTTTCAGAATAGGTGGGGATGCCACATGCTAAATTAACAATTTCAAATGCCAATATAAGGGTAAAGGAGCTACTTGTAAACAATTTAATACACTCCAGCAGGTAAAGTGGATCATTGGGAACAAATTAAAGGGGAGAAAATTTTTGAGTAAACTGTCCCTTTAAGAAGGTGATCTACAAACAGCTGGACTTTTAGGCTTACATGCTAAGAGGGTTCAGGGGATTGCAGTGGAGGAGAGGAACTGGTATTAGGAAAGGTTAGCGTAGGTTGTATGCGTCCCTGTACAGTAGAGTCTTTAGGGAGCACTTGAAGCTTTTAAAACTAGAAGAGAGTCTTGTGGAGCGAGGCAGAGAGTTCCACAAGATGGGAGCCAGTCTGGAGAAGTCCTGTTATGAGGTGACAAGAGAGGAGGAGAGTAGGAGGTCATGAGCAGAGAGAAGGGGACGGGAGGGAGAGTATCTGGAGACAAGGTCTAAGATGTAGAGGGGAGCAGTGCAGTTGAGGGCTTTGTATGTCAGAGTGAGAGTTTTGTGTTTGATCCTAGAGGCAAGAGGAAGCCAGTGAAGGGATTGGCAGAGAGGCACAGCAGATGAAGAGCGACGTGTAAGGAAGATGAGTCTGGCAGAGGCATTCATTATGGATTGTAAAGGAGCTAGGCGGCAGGTGGGGAGACCAGAGAGGACAGAGTTGCAGTAATCAAGGCGGGAAAGAATGAGAGAGTGGATTAAAATCTTAGTTGTGTCTTGTGTAAGGAAGTGTCTAATTTTAGAGATGTTTTAAGGTGGAAGCGGCAGGCTGTAGCCAAGGACTGAATGTGAGGAGTGAAGGAAAGATCTGAGTCAAATGTGACCCCGAGACATCGGGCATGCGGGGTAGGGGTAATGATGGAGTTGTCGACAGTTATAGAGATATTGGGAGTGGAGATTTTGGAAGAAGGGGGGAAAATGAGGAGCTCAGTTTTGGAGGGATTTAGCTTGAGGTAGTGAGAGGACTTCCAGGAAGAGATGTGAGAAAGACAGTTAGTGACACGGGTTAGCAAGGAAGGAGATAGGTCTGGTGCAGAGAAGTAGATTTGGGTGTCATCGGCATACAAATGATATTGGAAACCGTGGGACTTAATTTGGGAACCTAGTGATGACGTATAGATTGAGAAGAGAAGGGGACCGAGGACAGAGCCTTGCGGTGCTCCGACAGAAAGTGGTGACGGGGCAGAGGAGGCCCTAGAGAAGGCTACACTGAAGGTACGGTTTGACAGGTAGGAAGAGAGCCATGAAAGGGCTGTGTCACAGATGCCGAAGGATTGGAGGGTTTGGAGCAAAAGAGGGTGGTCAAAGGCTGCGGACAATCAAGGAGGTTAAGCAGAGAGAAGTGGCCTTTTGATTTAGCTGTAAGTAGGATGTTGGTGACCTTAACAATAGCTGTCTCTGTGGAGTGATAGGGACGAAATCCAGATTGCAGCGGGTCAAGAAGGGAGTTTAACGTAAGGAAATGGGATAGGCGTGCATATACTAGTTTTTCGAGAAGCTTTGAAGCAAGAGGGAGGAGGGAAATAGGGCGGTAGTTGGATGGGGAGGTAGGATCAAGGGAAGGTTTTTTGAGGATAGGTGTGACCAGTGCATGTTTCATCGATGAGGGAAATGTACCAGTGCTGAGGGAGAGGTTGAAAATGTGTGTTAGTATAGGGGTAAGGGTAGCAGAGAGAGGGGAGCAGCTGGGAGGGGATAGGGTCAAGGGGACAGGTAGTGAGTTGAGAGCACAGTATAAGTGCCAAAACTTCTTCCTCAGTAACAGGGGAGAATGAACTAAGTTTCAGGTTATGAGGGTTGTGGTTGAGTGAGAGTATTTGAGGGGGGGGGGAGAATGGAATTATGTTGAGAGCTAATTTCATGTCTGATGGAGTCAATTTTGTTAATGAAGTGACTGGAAAAGTCTTGAGCTGACAGAGAAGTTGTATTAGGAAGTGGGGGAGGGTGGAGGAGAGTATTGAAAGTGGAGAACAGACGTTTTGGGTTTGAAGAAAGATTAGAGATAAGAGTAGAGAAGTAGTGTTGCTTGTGGAGATTAAGGGCAGAGCAGTAGGAGTTCAAGATGAATTTGTAATGAAGAAAATCAGCTGAACTCCGTGATTTTCTCCAATGCCGTTAGCAGTACGGGAACATCTGCGTAGGTACCGTGTCAGAGGAGTATGCCAGGGCTGGGGATGAGTGTGTGATTTCCGAGCAGTGGTAAGAGGGGCGAGATTGTCAAGGACGGATATAAGGGTGGAATTATAGTGGCAGATAGATTGTTCAGGGCAGGAAAAGGAGGAGAAGGATGAGAGGAGCGGTTTAAGGGAATTAGCAAGTTGTTGCTGATCTAAAGACCTAATGCTTCTGTGAAGTTTGGTGCTCTAGCAGCACAATACAGGTGCTACAAATACTACAACAACTTACTTTGAAAGAGCCAATGTGAATCATAGCCTTATATATTGAAATAATATATTTATTACCCATTCCTCAGTTTTGTACAAACAACACTGTTATAATATGCTTTTTACCTCTGTGATTACCTTGTATCTAAGCCTTTGCAAACTGCCCCCTTATCTTTTTTACAATCTTGCATTTCAGCCAATTATTGCTGACTCATGCATAACTCCATGGGAGTGAGGATAATGTTATCTATATGCCATACATGAACTAGCGCTGTCTAGCTGTGAAAAGCTAATAAAATGCACTGAAATAAGAGGCGGCCTTCAAGGGCTTAGGAATCAGCATATGAGCCTACCTAGATTGTTTTTAACAAAGAATACCAAGAGAACAAAGCAAATGTGATTACAAAAGTAAATTGGAAAATTGTTTCCAATTGCATACCCTATCTGAATCATAAAAGTTTAATTTTGACTTTACTGTCCCTTTAACTACAGTAAAACATGTAATGAAATTTGGAACTCAACCCAAATGTACCACCATATAAATCTATAACTGCAAGTATCACTATCAGAAATGATTAATTTTCTTTGTATGTCTTCATGGCAAATGAACTGAAGAAATCCTCTCCTTGAAATCTCGTAATTTTATTGACAATAGTTTTATAAGGTAGAAGCCAATCTAGTGTGTGGTTAAATGGTCAGTTCAGCATACTGAGAACTAGTTGCATCTGTTCTGCATTAGTCAAATACGATGCAGCAGTGAGCAGGTTGCATAGCATCATGCCAATATAACGGTTCAGGAGTGCATAACAATTCATCGTTATTGTAGAGACGCTGTATGCAGGTAGTAATTACATTAGTAGAAGCAGGAGAGGGGAAATAAAGTGTTATGGGATGAGAGAGACTTGTAGATGAAGCATCAGAAAGACAAGTGTCAGGAATAGACTGACAGAGGACAATTTATTAATCATACCAGAGCAAAACATGCACATGAAAAATGAATCAGACATCAATTATTCATGCACAGGGATGTGTTAGTCATTAACGTTTTTACATCACGACTGAAACACTTACACACTGCCCTGATTTATCAGGTGAGGTCTCGAATTACTTGCAAAACACTAATCAGTTAACGTATTTATTTATTCACAGCTAGAGCCTTGTTGTCCTACACATCCTGTCATACTGTGGTTTTCAGTATGGAATGAGTTAACCCAGGACTGTCTTGTGCAAGAGCTTGGAACAGTTGGAAATGTTAAAGGAATATGAAACAGTTCTAAAGGATTCTGGGAGTGGAAATTCTACAAGTCCCCAGTCCTTATTTAACCCTTATTGTGGCACATTTGTTAGTGAGTGCTGCAATATTATTTATTCCTATCATCATATCAGCAACTTATAGCCAAAAATTTCAGGTGGATGTTTAAGGGCTTAATACCTGTGTTTGAAATGTACAGTAACCTGTTTAAAATACAACTGGAAACCTTTTTTGCAAAAATACTTCTGTTCAAAATGATCAGTGCTTAAATGAAAATAGTTAATTTGCACCTAACCCAAACATATTGCAAGGGGAATTTCCAACTATACTTTCTCATTAAATTAAATGTGTCTGGATAAGTCTTTAATTAAAGTGATATTAGCTGATCCAATAAACACAAAAACATGTTTACAAATTAAATGTAATGTTGCATTTACCTAACAGGAGGGTAACAGATTTAGCGAAAGAGATGTACTCTAAGGATGAGACTTCATATGATGTGTAAGCCTGTGTACAAAAACGGTTTTCCTTTATAATTCTCAAACAGCGATTCCGTGAAATGAATGCACAGATTTAGTGGCAAACACCTGCCATAGTGCTATCTGTTTCCATTCAAAATATCAGGATTAAAGGGATATTAAACCCACTTTTTCTTTCTTTCATGATTCAAACAGAGCATTACATTTTAAGCAACTTTTTTCATTTACTCCTATTGTCAATTTTTATTTGTTCTCTTGGTATCTTTATTTGAAAGCGCAGGAATATGAGCTTAGGAGCCGGCCCATTTTTGGTTCAGACCCTGGGTAGCGCTTGCTGATTGGTGGTTACATTTATCATCAAGCGCTACCCAGGTGCTTAACCAAAAATGGTCTGGTTCCTAAGCTTACATTTCTGCTTTTCAAATAAATATAACAAGAGAACAAAGATAAAACTGATAATAGGAATAAATTAGAAAGTTGCTTAAAATTGCATGCTCTAACTGAATCATGAAAGTTTATTTTTGACTTGACTATTCCTTTAAACAAATAGTGCTTAGTGTACAAAAAAGCAGTACTATTTTATTAATTAAGATACAATAACATTTATTATCTATAATATAACTATAGTCCTTTCAAAGATGCATTTGTAATCCTTTATTTGCCCAACAATTGCCCGGATTACAAGTTGTGCGGTATGGCTTTACCACTTGAAAAATGGCCTTTGCATGAGGAATGGTCACCGATTTGGTATTACAAGTCATGCGGTATGGCCTATACCGCAATGATCCATTCCGCACTCAAAGACCTGTATCACTAGCTATGGATTTTGCGAAAACAAAAAAGTTTCACAAAACACATAAAAAATATGTTAAAAAGTACACTAACACCCATAAACTACACTATTAACCCCTAAACCGCCACCCCTGTATCTAACTACTAAAATAAAGTATTAACCCTAATCTGCTGTCACCCCACATTGCAACTCCTAAAACAAACTTATTAACCCCTAAACCGCTATCCACCCACATCGTAACTACTAAAATAAAGTATTCACCCCTAAACCGCCGTCCACCCACATCGCAAATACTAAAATAAACCTATTAACCCCTAAACCACCGTCTCCCCCACATTGCGACTACTAAAATAAACCTATTAACCCCTAAACCACCATCCACCCACATCGTGACTACCTAAATTAAACCATTAAACCCTAAACACCCCCTAACTTTAAATAAAAGTTACAATATACTAACTACCTTAAAATAAATAAAAACTTACCTGTGAAGAAAAAAAAAAAAACTGAGCTTACACTAAAACAAAACTAACATTACTTGTTTAAAAAAAATAAAAAAAGCAAAAATGAAAAACCTATATTACCAAAAATAAAAAAAGCTAACATTACAAAGAATAATAAAACCTAATATTACTAAAAAAAAAAAAAAAAACTAAAATTACACAAAATAAAAAAGCTAACATTACAGAAAATAACAAACGAAATTATCGAAAATAAAAAATTAATTCCTATTCTAATACCCTCCTTTAAAAAAAAAAACACCCCCCAAAAAAGCCCTAATCTATAAACTATCAATAGCCCTTAAAAGGACCTTTTGTAGGGCATTACCCTAAAGTTAACAGCTCTTTTGCAAATAAAATATACCAATTACCCCCTAACATTTACAACTCCCCATCCCCCAAAATAAAAAAACATAACTAAAAAAAAGTACCTACCCATTGCCCCAAAAAGGGCATTTGTATGGGCATTGCCCAAAAGGGCATTCAGCTCTTTTTAAGTCATTAAAAATAAAAAAGCCCTAATTTAAAAAAAAAAAAAACACCCCCCAAAATAACACTAACCCCAAAATAGGTACTCCGGCGAGCCATCTTTATCCAGGTGGCTCCATCTTCATCCATCGCGGGTCTATCTTCTATCTTCATGGAGGAGGCGGAGTGGAGGTCATCGGCGACACAGACGTCCTCTTTATGCGATCATCTGTCGCAAACTGAAGATTGAATGCAAGGTACCCTTTTATATGGGGGTACCTTTGCATTCTTATTAGCCGAAAAATTCAAATCAGCCAATAGGATGAGAGCTGCTTACATCCTATTGGCTGATTTGACTTTGATCAAATCAACCAATAGGATGTAAGCAGCTCTCATCCTATTGGCTGATTTGAATTTTTCAGACAATAGGAATGCAAGGGTACCCCCATATAAAAGGGGTACCTTGCATTCAATCTTCAGTGTATGGCAGACGATCGCATGAAGGGGACCTCGGTGTAGTCGATGACCTCCGCTCCTCCAACCCCTCTGCGTCTGCCATGAAGATAGAAGATGGACCCGCAATGGATGAAGATGGAGCCGCCTGGATGAAGATGGATCGCCGGACTTCAGCAATGGTAAGTACTTATTTTGGGGTTAGTGTTAGTTTTTTTTTTTTTTTTTTTTAATTTTAGGGTCTTTTTTATTCTTAATGGGCTTAAAAAGAGCGGAATGCCCTTTTAAGGGCAATGCCCATACAAATGCCCTTTTCGGGGGAATGAGTAGATTAAGGTTTTTTTTTCATTTTAAGGGTTTGGGGTTGTAATGTTAGGGGGTAATTGGTATATTTTATTTGCGAAAAAGCTGTTAACTTTAGGGCAATGCCCTACAAAAGGCCATTTTAAGGGCTATTGGTAGTTTATTTATAGATTAAGGTTTTTTTTAATTTTGGGGTAAGTTTTTTTTTTTTTTTTAAAGGGGGGTATTAGAATAGGAATCAATTTTTTTTTGTAATGTTAGTGGGGTTTTTAGTAATGTTAGATTTTTAATTTTATTTGTAATGTTTGGATTTATTATTTTTAGTATTGTTATGTTTTTCAATTTCTGTAATGTTAGATTTTTTTGTAATGTAGGTTTTGTATTTTTTTTTTAATTTTTAAGGTACTTAAGGTGTATTTTAATTGGGTTTAAGTTAAGGGGTGTTAGGTTAGGGGGTTTAATAGCTTGCGTTGTGGGGGTTGGCGGTTTAGGTGTTAATACTTTAATTAAGTGATTGTGATGTGGGGGGATGGTGGTTTAGGGTTTAATACATTTTATTAGTGTTGGCGATATGGGAGACGTCAGTTTAGGAGTTAAGAGGTTTATTCAGTGTTTGCGATGTGGGGGGACGGCGGTTTAAGGGTTAATAAATTTATTTAGTGTTGGCGATGTGGGGGGATGGTGGTTTAGGGGTTATTAGACTAGGGGCTTATGTTAGGTTTTTGTAAAACTTTATTTTCTCCATAGACTTCAATGGGGAATGCGAAAATGCAATAGCAATTTCGCAGGTGTTAGGTTTTTTCCAACATTTTTTTCTCCATTGATCTCTATGGGGGAATACGTGCACAAGCACGCTAAGTCGGAACTTGGATTTTGTGCGGTATGGTAACTTGTAATGGCGGCGCAATGGAAATTGCGGTACAGCCTCATTGTGCGTGGTGTGTACTCAACAGGTTTACCGCACAACTTGTAATCCGGGCCAATGTTTCTTCTAATTCTTTTTCTAGCCACTTCATATTTCAAGTGGATCAGACCTAAAAAATGAATCGATAACATCAATACAAAATGAAATCACATCAAGTAATAGATTTATGCCTTTCTTGTTTGTTAAATGTGTAATCTGGCGTCTCAGGAAATGATTACTTTCTCTGAAACATCTTTACATTTATCTAGAATGATATTATATTCAACGGCAGACAAATAGTTACAGCTCATTTTTACAGTCTCACTTAAGTGCACAAAAGCCAGGAACGTAGGTGCAGTCTTGTGATAAATTAACTGAGTATGTATCAATTTGTTTTAATCAACACCTTGTTTGCTGCAAATGTTTTTCATTAGCCAAACTCAAGCCTTCATTTGCCTTATCTGGATATTTGGAGGAGTCAATTTGGACCGGTAACTGGAGTAAACAAAGCTGTCCACTGTCTTTTTGTTAGCAAATGTTTTATAGTTTTTTTAAAGGGGCATAAAACCCAAATTATCTCTTTCATGATTCAGATCGAACATACAATTTTAAACAACATTCGAATTTACTTCTGTTTCAAATTTTCTTTCTTTTCTTGTTATCCTTTGTTGAAAAGCTAGGATGTAAGCTCATAAGTGTGCACGAATCTACAGCACTATATGGCAGCTGTTTGGCAACAATGTTATACATTAGCAAAAGCACTATAGGGCAGCACTATTTCCTGTCATGTAGTGCTTCAGGCATGTGCACGCTACCTACCTAGGAATCCCTTCAACAAAGAATAACATGAGAACAAATCACATTTGATAATAGAAGTACATTGCAAACTTTTTATAAATTGTATTCTCTGTCTGAAAAATGAAAGAATGTTTTGGGTTTAATGTCCCTTTAATTCCTTATCTATTCATCTCTGCATATATGTGGCAGGGTTAGAGCATGACATTTTCAATAAATTTCCAATTTACTACTGTTATCAATTTTGCTTTGTTCTCTTGGTATTCTTTGTTAAAGAGTAATCCTAGGTGAGCTTAGTAATGTGCACGACTTAAGCCATTCTGCAGCTGTGTTTATAGCAGTGTTATACAATGTTGCAAATACTGCTGCCATATTCATCTAAAGACCTGTGCACACTCTTAAGCTCCTATTAGCCTACCTAGGTTTGCTCTTCAACAAAGGAAGTCAAGAACAAAATAAATTTGATAATAAATGTGAATTGAAAAGTTAATTAAAATTGCATGTTGCATCAGAATCATAAATGTATAATTTTAACTTTACTGTCCCTTTAAATTATGAAAACTGGGCAAAATGAATAATTAAACTATTGCAATGTTTTGTTTTATTTTGCATAGTTAAACATTTTATATTGTGTTTCTTGTCCCTTTAAGATTGTTTAAAAATAGCAATGCGCTTCTTTGCCTAACATTCTAGTTATTTCCTCAGAGTGAATAACCTATTATCTATTACCTGTGTCAGAGTTACAATCAACACCAATGACACAATGTTTAATACACTTGTCACTAAACTAGCAACACATATTCTAAACACATGGAGATGAGAAAGGTACATTCCGGACACATTAGATACCCAGCAGAAATACAGCCAATGGAATTGAATACAAAGCAAAAAAAAATTATAATGAGAATATTATATAACTGTGAAAAGATGACTAACATAGTCTACCTTGCTTAGCATGTTGGTATGCACCTGTGTTCCCTGGTACCATACTCACTCTTAGATCTCACTATGGCAGTGATTTTATTTCACCTGTCTCCCCCTAGGTCACACCTAGTATGTCCCAACCTCCGGTGGTGCTTTAAACTGTTCTGGGTGTGAAAATGTTTTGTATAATAAACTGAAGAGATTATGAGTGTGTTTAAGACTATTTGTTTAGTGATGGCTAAGTATTAACTGGGTGACGGTACTAGTTATTAATCTTTGACTACAAATATGTGTTCAGTAAATGTGGTAACTCACTTATTAAGGGTACAAGTAAATATTAAGTTGCTGGTAATTTAGCCTGAAGAAAATGGACACACTACATGGCTACTAAATGTGTTGCCGACTATAATTTTAAGGGAACAGTAAAGTCAAAATTAAACTTAAAGGGACAGTCTACTACAGAATTTGTATTTTTAAAAAAATACATCCCTTTATTCCCAATCCCCAGTTTTGCTTAACCAACACAGTTATATTAATATACATTTTAACCAAGTGATTACCTTGTATATAAGCCCCAGCAGACTGCCCCCTTATTTCAGTTATTTTGACAGACTTGCATTTTAGCCAATCAGTGCTGACTCATAAATAACTCCACGGGGGTGAGCACAATATTATCTATATGGCACACATGAACTAGCACTGTCTAGATGTGCAAAACTGTCACAATGCTTTGAGATAAGAGGTAGTTCAAGGGTTTAGAAATTAGCATATGAGCCTACCTAGGTTTAGCTTTCAACAAAGAATACCAAGAGATCAAAGTAATATTTCATGATAAAAGTACTTCGTAGAGTTGTTTAAAATTGTATGCCCTATCTGAATCTGTTTAATTTTTACTAGACAGCCCCTTTAAAGTGAAGGTAAACTGTACCATAAGTGACAGCTGCCAAAGTTTCCTTTGTAAATGTGTAATCAAACCGCATTCAAATTAAAAGAAAAATATAAATACTTTATTCAAAATGTAATAATTTTCCTACTGTAAATCACAGTCTTTCCTCCTCCCCCTCGTCGGATCTCTCAAGCATTGTAGTGACATGTAGAGCAGCCCCACCCAACGTGGCCTCTCCCACCCACTCTACTAATTCCCGTTTGTACACTCCTGTGTGCCCTTTATGAATAGCGCATGCGCACTCATTGAAATTGCACAGCAGAAAAGTAAATAGATTTCTACAATAGAAATATTTTTATTCTTTTGAACCTTATTGTTTTAAAAAAATGTCCCATATGAAAAAAAAACAACAATGTGCCACAGGTGTGCTTCAATAACATGCATGTGCTCGCTGACGTCAATCACTAGTGTAATGTAATTGGCTAAACAACAGCAGTGTTTTTGAATAGACTTCAGAGAGCCGCACAGCAACGCTTTGGATTGGCCAGTCAAGATGTGTGTCTTAAAAAAAGGGTGGGAGAAGGTAGGCCAGGAGCACAACTAGAAAGCAGAAAGATTGTTGACGAAAACGCATTTATCGTTATAGATCACAAACAACAAAAACGCTTTTAGACTAATTTGTAGTAGCACTACATATTAGGACAAAGTTGTTCCTGTGAGTTTACCATCACTTTAAATGAATTGAATAAAGTTTAAAACTTTAAATATCTTTCCAATTTACATCTATTATCAATTTTGCTTAGTCCTCTAAGTATCTTTTGTTAAAGAGTAATCCTAGGTGAGGCTCAGGAGTGTGCATACATATTTAGCTATCTGGTAGCATTGTTTGCAACATTGTTTGCAACATTGTTTTTAGTAATGTTATACATAGTGGCAAATGCTGTTGGATTAGAATGACACGTGCACACTCCTCAGCTCCCATCAGTCTACCTAGACTGTCTTCAACAAAGGATACAATGAGAACAAAACAAATTTGAAAATAGAAGTAAATTGAAAAGTTGCTTAAAATTACATGGTCTATTTAATCCATGAAAGTTTCATTTTGACTTTACTGTACCTGTAACAAAAAAGCATTTGGATTTGGTAAGAAGATATGTGGTACACTGAGAGGAGAAGCCCAGAGTCAACTGGGGACTCTGGGAAGCCAGAATTCTCTGCTTTCACACGGTTCCTTGTTTTCTATTGGTTCAAGCTTTACTTGGTGGGCCTATGTTTGATTCACTGTGTCTGCTTTGGTATTTTGATTTACAGTTTGTGCACCTCCTGGAATTTCTTTTAAAGGACACAATAGCTTCTATTTTATTGATTTTATCCCTAAAACAAATACAGCACTAAATTATTTCTCCAGCTGCACTTCATCATTAGGCAGTAACATATAGGTGGATACAGAGGCTAATGCTTACATTCAGTAAAAGGTTTAGCAGGAAATAACCAAGACATTGAACAAGCTTTACATTCTCTCTCTTACAGGTGATAGATACATCTATGGAAAGATCAGATGATGCTAATGTCAGCAAGTTGATTTGAATTTATACAATGTTGTAAATACATCTGAGTCTGCACAAGTTTGGAAGTACTCTGGCACAAACCTTCTATACAAGAGAAAGCTTCCCTGCATGACTAACTTCCAATGCCAACACAATCAATCCTCTGTCCAGGGCCGCCATCAGGAGGTGAATAGGGTGACTCCTGTCAGGGGCCCAGTGGGGCCCCATGAGGCAAGCACAACTATTATTTTAAAAAATATATATATTTTATATTTTTTTACATTTTGCCAAAAAATATCATTACAAGGAGTAAAGCATTAGCATTTGAGAGGATTTCTGAGTGTGAACTAAACCACTATACACAGTGTGAGACAGACTTGGCACTTCAGTTTGTACAGTGTGTGCCTGGGTCAGATAGCAGATCACTTTCATTTACAGACTAAGTAGGACTTACTTAGTAAATGTTTTTTTATTTATTTGTGCGATTTCAGATTGTAAATTCAGTGTGGTAGTTGTACGGTGGGGCCAGGGGTCCATAAAAACACATTTTTGTAGTAATATGCAGTATATTTATGATTATTTGACAATGCTGTGGACATTCTATATTTAAAACCATGCAGAAATGTTTGCTCCTCAATACACAAATGGTGGGTGCCTTTTTGGCAATATGATTTTTTTAATTTATATATATATATATATATATATATATATATATATATATATATATATATATAAATATATTTTAATTACATTCCAGTTTACTGCCCCTTTATGCAAGGACTGTTCAATTTACACTACAGCTGACTTAATTTTGAAATACATACAAACAAGCCTAAATCCTGAATTTAACCAGATCTAATGATATGAGACTGAGTACCACAACTTATGGTTCCACCAAGACCATATAGAGTACAGCATTTTCAAAATCCATAAGTACAGCTGACAGATTTGAAGTGGTGCTCTTGGTTGGGGAAAATGGGGGGGGGAAAATCCCCCAAACATATGTGAACCTTTCAAAAGTACTTTTTCTTCATATACCCCTTCTGACAGATCAATAATGTACAATTTTGAATTCACATACATTTTTTTTGTTTGCTCATTTACAAATATGATTCTTTAAAAAGTGATCTCTTAATTTCTGCTATTATTTTTTATCATGCATGTCACACACACACACACACACACTGTTGATTTAGGGGGTGGCAATGTGCAGAAATTGAGGGTTTATGTGTCTGTCTTTGTGCATTTTCTGTGGGTGTCTGTGTGTGTGTGTCTTTGTGTGTTTTCTGAGGCTGTCTCTGTGGGTATTTCCTTGGGTGTATGTGCAAGTTTGTGTTTGAGTTTGTGTGTGTTCATTGTCTGTTCCTTTTTAGGACACTTTGACCTTACTACTGAGTTCTGTGTTTGTGTGTTACTACCTTCACATTTCCAAGTTTAACTACACTTAAGAATAAAGTGCATATATACGTTTTAGTCACTTGGTCGAAAATTGAACATGTCAAAGTGTGGGGGGACCTGATCATTGGTTAAGTAAGGGGCCCTTAAAATTTCTAGTGGCGGCCCTGCCTCTGTCACATAGAAATGAGCTCCTTTTTATATAGAAAAATATGGACACTGCACAAGACAAAGATTATCTGAGTTGTAAGAAAAAACAAATTGTGCAGAAGTCAAAAAGCATGTTAAATGGATCCATTCTGTCTCTTAAAAAAACTGTGTGATTGTTTTCCAAACTTGTTTAGTAGATTTTAACTAAAAAATAACTTCATAAATCCATAACTTACAATGGGCAAAATTACAAGTTTTGCGGTACGGCTATACCGCTGAAAAATTGGCCTTTGCACGCGGAATGGCAGGTCTCCCGTATTACAGGTCACGGTGATACGGCTATACCGCTAGCGTTTTAGCCTGTAACACAACTCTCCAATTCCGCACTCAAAAATTGACTTTTGAGTGTGGAATTTTCAGGTCACCCGTATTACAAGTTGTGCGGTACGGCTATACCGCAATGATCTATTCCGCGATCAAAGACCAGTAGTTATGGATTTTGCAAAACACAAATGCTTCACAAAACTCATAAAAAAAATGTTACAAAGTACACTAACACCCATAAACTACCAATTAACCACTAAACCGCCATGCCCCCACATCGCAAATACTATATTAAATCTATAAACCCCTAATCCGCCGCCCCCACCAACATCGCTAACACTAAATTAATTAAACCCTAAACCACCAACCCCCACATCACTACTACTAAAATAAGCCTATTAACCCCATAAACCGCTGACTTCCCACATCGCCAACATGAAATAAACCTATTAACCCCTAAACCACCGGCCCCCCACATCGCAAATACTAAAAAAATCTATTAATGCTTAAACAGCCGCCCTCCCCATCGCAACACACTAAATTAAACTATTAACACCTAAACCTAACACCCTCTAACTTTAAATTAAAGTTACAATATAACTAACTACCTTTAAATAAATAAAAAAAACTTACCTGTAAAAATTAAAAAATAAGCTTAAACTATAAATAAACCTAATAGAACTATTTAAAAAAACTAAAATAAACAAAAAATAAAAAACCTAAGTTACAAAATTAAAAAATCCTAACACTGTCCAAATCAGCCAATAGGTTTTAAGCAGCTCTCATCCTATTGGCTGATTTAAAAATTTCAGCAAATAGGAATGCAAGGTAACCCAAATATAAAAGGGGAACCTTGCATTCAATCTTCAGTGTACAGTGGAGATCGCATGAAGAGGAGCCTCCATGCTGAATGTCGTCGTCGGTCCTGCTCAGCTCCTCGCTGCCACAGCTCCGCACCACCGGAATGAAGATAGAAGAGTTTCCGCAGCCTGGATGAAGATGGATGTACGGACTTCAGGAACTGTGCGTACATTTTTTGAGGTTAGTGTTATTTTTTTGTTGTTTGTTTTTTGGGGTGTTTTTTTTATGGGCAGCAAAAGAGCTGATTGCCCTTCTAAGGGCAATGGGTAGCTTAGGTTTTTTAAGACTTAAGTTTTTTTTATTTTGGGGGTTTGGTTGGGTGGGGTTTTTTTACTGTTAGGGGGTACTTTGTAATTTTTTTATGTAAAAGAGCTGATTGCTTCAGAGCAATGCCTTACAAAAGGCCATTTTAATGGCTATTGGTAGTTTATTGTTAGATTAGGGGGTGTTTTTATTTTGGGGTGGCTTCTTTGTTTTTATAGGAGTATTAGATTAGGTTTAATTTTTATTATGTTGGATAATTTAGTTTATGTTTTTTTGTAATTCTAGATTTTTTTGATTTTTTCGTAGTGTTAGGATTTTTTCATTTTGTAACTTAGGTTTTTTATTTTTCGTTTATTTTAGTTTTTTAAAATAGTTATATTAGGTTTATTTATAGTTTATTTATTTAATGGTAGTTATATTGTAACTTTAATTTAAAGTTAGGGGGTGTTAGGTTTAGGGGTTAATAGTTTAGTGTGTTACGATGTGGGGGCCAGCAGTTTAGGAGTTAATAGGTTTATTTAGATGTTAGCAAAGCAGGTGTGCGGCAGATTAGGGGTTAATCATTTAATTTTGTGTCGGGGGTTGGCGGTTTAGGGGTTAATAGTTTTATTTATGTGTTAGCGATGTGGGGGGCGGTGGATTAAAGGGACAGTCTACCATAGAATTGCTATTGTTTTAAAAGATAGATAATCCCTTTATTACCCATTCCCCAGTTTTGCATAACCAACACAGTTATATTAATACACTTTTTACCTCTGTGATTACCTTGTATCTATGAACCTTCTTCCAGCCCCCTGATCACATGACTGTTACTGTTTATTATCTATTGTCTTGCATTTAGCATTGTTTTGTGCTAAATCTTAAATAATCCCCTGTGCCTGAACACAGTGTTATCTATATGGCCCACGTGTTCTTTCTGTTTCTTTGTGTTGAAAAGAGATTTAAAAAGCATGTGATGAGAGGCAGCCCTCAAAGGCTTAGAAATTAGCATATGAGCCTACCTAGGTTTAGTTTAAAATAAGAATACCAAGAGAAAAAAGCAAATTTGGTGATAAAAGTAAATTGGAAAGTTGATTAAAATTTAAAGTCCTATCTGAATAATGAAAGTTTAATTTATACTAGACTGTCCCTTTAAGGGTTAATGGGTTTATTTAGTGTTGGCGATGTCGGGGGCAGCGGATTAGGGGTCAATAACTTTATTTAGTGTCAGGGGCGGTGGATTAGGGGTATTTAGACTAGGGGTTTATGTTAGGGTGTTAGGATTTTACATAACTTTCTTGTCCCCATAGACTTCAATGGAGATTGCATTCTAGCGATTGCCATTCTGTAAGCGCAGGTGTAAGATTTTTTCACACTTTCTCTCCATTGATGTCTATGGGAAAAATGTGTACAAGCACGTAAAGTCAGGTCTTGGCTTTTGTGCAGTATGGAACTTAACGCACCATAACGCACAGCATTTCTGTAAGTTGTAATGGCAGCGATATGGAAAGTGCGATACTGCTAAATATTTAACATTATTTACGCACCAGGTTTAGCGAACAACTTGTAATCTAGGTGATTATTTGTGGCTTCACATTAGGGATTCAGGCGGTTAAGGGGCTGTCACCATTTTGTGGGCAGGTCCATTTTATGAGGAGGTAGGATCATGGGCGTCTCTGGTTAATTGGTTGGCCTGTCTAGTTGGTTGGTGGGTGTGTCTGGTCTGTAGGCAGGGCTAAGGGAAATTCTGAAAATCGGGACATATGGCTGTCGCAAAAGGACAGTGGGCTGGAGATCACAATTAGGAACTGTCCCTCTCAAACAGGGACACATTATAAATGTGCAGCCACATAGTATGCTATATTTCTGTTTGAACTGGGAACCCAACTAGACTCGGATTATATATGTATATACCAGCTATCTGCCACATTTCATACACAAAGATCTGTACGTTTGGTTATTTCTCTTCAATATTAAGAGATATGGTAATGTACCCAACTCCAAAATGCTGACAGACACTTCATACTAATGATCATTGCCAGATAGGTACTAATTAATAATGCTCATTAGTTATTACTAAGTACCTCCTTCATATGTTTGATGTGAATTAGTAGGAAGTACCTGCTACAAGTCAAGTAGCATTAGTAAGAACTGCACAATTAATACTAGTATACTGGTTTAAATTTAAACAACTTTCAGGCAAAAATAAGTATATATGTGTTTAAATGCCACTCTTTCATATGGAAGACACTTTTTTAATATTGTCCATTTAAGATACTGTAATACACACTGTGCTGAATAATAGGGGTGTCAAAATGAAGAACCATATTCACATATATTTTTCTGATAATTAAAAGCAAAATATGTACTCCTACATAAATTTTAAATAAGCATTTGTTAGCAAAAGAAATGCTATAAGTCTGGATGCAAATCGTGGGACAGTTACAAACTTTGCAATGTGGACCTAAATTTATAGGTTGAACAAACATGAGATAGACAGAGTTTAGCAGACGCATAATCGTCAAAAATATGTGAAAGCGAAAACGAGCTGCAACCTCCGGGGGGGGGGGGGGAACAAGTCGCCCTGTAAGGAGGGATAAACATAATCTGGGTTACCCGCATGTGTAGTAGTAGGGAGTGCTGGGGAACTCGCCTCTCGGAGGACAGAAACCCCTGATTCCCCGAGCCTGAGGAACAGGGCGCTATCAAACATAACTGATTGACCTGTTTCAACGGGGCCAATTCGCATTCTTCACAAGTCAAAGAATCTGAAATTTGAACGGTCTCAACATCAGAATCCTCCATAACTAGATAGAGAAGATAATAATATAAACTAAGAAAAAACTTAAACGGCACCTGACACCCACAATGGCTGGGGCACTCACCACCTCCTAGAACCAGACACAACAGACTCTAATTTTTCAGTCACCACACAGTCAGGAATGTGGAAATGGAAGAGCAGAACGTAAACACGTCCAGTCACAAGGTGAACCGTACAGTCCAAAAAAAGCGCGCCCAACCATAAGGTTGCATCACTTCCAAAGGCCTTTATGTTCTAAGCCGAGAGCCAGTTAACACTACACATAAGCATATTGAGTCCCATAACAAACATGATAAAAAAAAACCATGTTCAATAATCCCCCTCGGGAGATATTAACCCTCGATTCCAAGATACCAAGGAGCCTCACTGAGGCCCTATAAATATACTTAAGTCCTGCAAGATAGTTCCTTACGGGAAAACAAATAAGTTACAGTACATTCTGATGAAGTAAAATCTACGCCGTGGAACAGGAACACGGCCCTTCAAGTGTGACGAATAGTAGCAGAGCCTCCGCCATGTACTTGAGAGAAGAAAGCAGGCAGTGAAGCGAAGTTCGACAACGCTGATTGCTTGTGGAGCTGTTAATATGAGTCGGGATGGTTTCGCAGAAAGACTCTCCCTGCATTTCCAGACTCTAACTTTCATTAATGCTCTCACTGAGAGACTGATAGGATTACTTAAAACTCCCGTCCCATGTCGAGTACTACCCTCCATAAGAGACAAAACAAACTTCTGACACTTCTCTGCCAACCTCCTGGGACGTAAGGCAAAGAATGACTGGGGGATGAGGGAGGTGGGAGGAGTATTTAAGCCTTTAGCTGGGGTGTCTTTGCCTCCTCCTCATGGCTAGGTTCTTATTTCCCAAACGTAATGAATGCAGCTGTGGACTCTTTCCATTTAGGAAGAAAACCTTCAATACAAAATATGGAAGACTGATATTTTTTAATCAAATCTGAATGCAAGTCACAAAGGATGAAGCAGAGTAAAACAAATAATCCAGATTTACTGTATACGAATCCCATCCAGTCCTATTTGCCGTCAGCATAGTTTTCATACACAAGTTTTGTTTTATTTATCTTTTTTTAAACTCTTGTTTAGGTTCATCTAATACATATCATCTGGTAAAAGCAATGAGACTCCTCCGAGTGCATTCAAGGCACGAACAAGCTAATCTGCCTGTGATTTATAGTGTTAAGAAAGTCATAGACAACAATACTATAATAATTCAAGTATACTTTAGGGGAATAGGCTTACGCAAAACAAAAGAAAAAAGAAAAGATGTGCTTAAAACAAATGACAGCGCACTGAACTGATGTACTCTAAAAGGTACTCTGAGATTGATCCATGTTACTTATGAACTTAAGACTGTAAACTTAAATAACAGTTCATTTCTTTACTTCAGGGGAAAAAGAATATCATTCTTTTATGTTAATGTAGGTTACAGAGATTACTGCTGGTATGATTTGTCTTGTTAGAAGTCTCCAACAATCTACCATGTTACAAACTATCCCCTCACACAGTAAAACCAGTATATTCACCAGAAAGACAAATAGCTTCCCTGGGGATACCCATGGTCCATTGCCATTTCAACTAATATTGTAAGAGAAGCCGTGTATCGGTCTATTATGTAAGGAAGGGGAAGTAGTGCTGATTTCTCACAACTTTCACCATGATAAACTGGCTTGTAAAGTGCTCTTCTCTTGGCATGTCTCATGCTATGCCCTGGTTTAAAGAGAAGCACATAATTCATAAAATGGCACTAAATAGGAGTGTGGGGATTAAGCTGCCTGAAGGCCAAAATTCACTGGATAACAGTGGATTCATCCCTAGAGTTCAGAACAGCATTTCCATAAAATATGGTATGTATAAGAGGGCACATGAAACTAAATATTACTTATATAGTCACTAAATATTACTTATATAGTCACTAAATATTACTTATATAGTCACTAAATATTACTTATATAGTCACTAAATATTATTTATATAGTCACTAAATATTACTTATATAGTCACTAAATATTACTTATATAGTCACTAAATATTACTTCTATAGTCACTAAATATTACTTCTATAGTCACTAAATATTACTTCTATAGTCACTAAATATTACTTCTATAGTCACTAAATATTACTTATATAGTCACTAAATATTACTTACTTATATAGTCACTAAATATTACTTATATAGTCACTAAATATTACTTATATAGTCACTAAATATTACTTATATAGTCACTAAATATTACTTATATAGTCACTAAATATTACTTCTATAGTCACTAAATATTACTTCTATAGTCACTAAATATTACTTATATAGTCACTAAATATTACTTACTTATATAGTCACTAAATATTACTTATATAGTCACTAAATATTACTTATATAGTCACTAAATATTAATTATATAGTCACTAAATATTACTTATATAGTCACTAAATATTACTTACTTATATAGTCACTAAATATTACTTATATAGTCACTAAATATTACTTATATAGTCACTAAATATTACTTACTTATATAGTCACTAAATATTACTTATATAGTCACTAAATATTACTTATATAGTCACTAAATATTACTTATATAGTCACTAAATATTACTTATATAGTTACTAAATATTACTTATATAGTCACTAAATATTACTTATATAGTCACTAAATATTACTTATATAGTCACTAAATATTACTTATATAGTCACTAAATATTACTTATATAGTTACTAAATATTACTTATATAGTCACTAAATATTACTTATATAGTCACTAAATATTACTTACTTATATAGTCACTAAATATTACTTATATAGTCACTAAATATTATTTATATAGTCACTAAATATTACTTATATAGTCACTAAATATTACTTACTTATAAAGTCACTAAATATTACTTACTTATATAGTCACTAAATATTGCTTATATAGTCAATAAATATTGCTTATATAGTCAATAAATATTACTTACTTATATAGTCACTAAATATTACTTATATAGTCACTAAATATTACTTATATAGTCACTAAATATTACTTACTATTACAATAAATATACCGAATATCACAAAGAAAAAAATGTGAAATAAATGTGATAACAAAAATCATAAAAGGAAAACCAAATAAAGTTCTGAATCAAGGATATGTCTGTGTCCTCTGGATGAGTTTTTCAGCTTGTTAGCATTCCTCAGTGAGATCCCATAAAAAAGGAAACAGAAAATTGCAACATAGTGTGAATCTGTAATGGCACTTTGAGGAAGTAGTTGTTTTGTAACAAATGACTACTCACATTTGTTGGAGCTTTCCACTAAGCTCAAGGATATGCGCACTCCCACTTTATACTGATGGGAAAACAGTACACTAGGCAAAACTTGGATACAAAATTATTTTAAAATATATAAAAGCGTCACATAAGCCTTGATAACACCACAATGTAAGGGTACAAAAGCAGATATGCTGTAACAAATGCTTCAAATCGCCAAACTTGCAAAGAGGTAAATGGATCAGCAGGAGTGTGACCGCTGAAACCAAAACCTTTTTAGTAGCAAGACAATAGCGCTAAGCCCCCAGGTGTCCTGGCTAGTGTAGAGACGCAATAAAACTCAATATAGAACAGTTCAGTTCCGACGTACGTTTCGCTGGTATGCTTTGTCAAAGCATACCAGCGAATGCTTTCCTTGCGAATGCTTTCCTTGACAAAGCATACCAGCGAAACGTACGTCGGAACTGAACTGTTCTATATTGAGTTTTATTGCGTCTCTACACTAGCCAGGACACCTGGGGGCTTAGCGCTATTGTCTTGCTACTAAAAAGGTTTTGGTTTCAGCGGTCACACTCCTGCTGATCCATTTACCTCTTTGCAAATTTGGCGATTTGAAGCACTTGTTACAGCATATCTGCTTTTGTACCCTTACATTGTGGTGTTATCAAGGCTTATGTGACGCTTTTATATATTTTAAAATAAATTTGTATCCAAGTTTTGCCTAGTGTACTGTTTTCCCATCAGTATAAAGTGGGAGTGCGCATATCCTTGAGCTTAGTGGAAAGCTCCAACAAATGTGAGTAGTCATTTGTTACAAAACAACTACTTCCTCAAAGTGCCATTACAGATTCACACTATGTTGCAATTTTCTGTTTCCTTTTTTATGGGATCTCACTGAGGAATGCTAACAAGCTGAAATATTACTTACTTATATAGTCACTAAATATTACTTATATACGGCTAGATTACGAGTTTTGCGTTATGAGCGGCTCGGTGCTAACTTGCAAGCTATTTCCACCGCTCACCTCCCTATAGCGCTGCTATTACAGGTTTGCAAAAACCCGGCGTTAGCAGACAATATAGCAACGTTGAACTCCATTGAGCTCCATACCGCACCCAAATACCAGCGCTGCTGTGAGCTGGTTTTATGTGCTCGTGCACGATTTGCCCATAGACATCAATGGGGAGAGCCGGCTAAAAAAAAGCCTAACACCTGCAATAAAGGAGTGTAAAGCTCCGTAACGCAGCCCCATTGATTCCTATGGAGAAAGAAAAGTTATGTTTACACCTAACACCCTAACATAAACGCTGAGTCTAAACACCCCTAATCTGCTGCCCCTGACATCGCCGACACCTACATTATACTTATTAACCCCTAATCTGCCGGCCCAACACCTACATTACACTTATTAACCCCTAATATGCCGCCCCAATGTTGCTGCCACATACATTAGTTATTAATCCCTAATCTGCCGCCCCCGACATCGCCGCCACCTACCTACCCTAAATATCCCCAATGCTGCCAGCCAGTTTTGTGACGAATTAAACCTTTTAACCGTAACAATAGAGAGGTGTGGGCCTGAAGGGATTAATATCACGCAGCTATGGTTCCCTTAACCTTGTAACTCTACAAAAGGACCTTAAAAAGGGACACCACATTAACCCCCAAATCCTATCCACACCGCTCTAATTAACAATTTCTGCCACCACCAAAACTTCTTAATAAGATGGGGTGTTTTGGAACCCCAATAACTCACACAATTAACTTGGTTTCCAGGGCAATTCTAAACCAGCCTTGCTGTTACATCAAGTTTAAAACTCAAATTCTCTTTGTCTTGTCCCGCCCTAGTCATAATTTACAACGAGTTAGCCAATGCACAGCTAGTCGTGGCTCACAGTATCAGTCTACAAGAGGAGGGGGGTCTTAAAAATTCCTACATTCCTACACAGACACACGTTAAACAAAGAACATGCCGTTCACATTAAACTTTTCCAGGCTGAGACCACAGTACCACCTCTGCTGGGTAGCCAACCCAGGTATCAACTACTCCACATGATTATATCATGACAGTATGTTTTTATAATTTGGCACTGCGTAACCTGTATTTTGACTTTTGTTATTAAACATATAGAAAATCTAATTCTGTTATTGGGCTCTAATAACTGAATTCATACTCTGTTGAGACAAGGTTAAAGGCATGTTACCTAATTGTTAAATGTGTGAGTTATTGGGGTTTCCAAGACACCCTTTATAAAAAATTCTTGGTGGTTGGAGCAAGTGTTAAATTGGGGTGGTGTAGGTAGGATTTTGGGGTTAATTTGGTGTCCCTTGATGTCCTTTGCAGAGATAAAGGTTAAGGGAACCAGTGGCTGCGTGCTATTAACCCCTTCATGCCTACACCCTCCCCATAGTGACGGCTGGGTGGATAGGCTTAACCGTCACAGCCTTCAAGGGAAGACATGACTGTAGGTGCAGCAAGCATCATTAAAAAGACATTGATTGACAGAGAGAGAAAAAAAAATTCCCACCATCCCATATCGAGTTTGGACTGATGAAGCAATTTGTTAAAGCCTTGAACAGAGATGGCGATTGCTTCAAATACATTTGTAGATTGTTCCTTTTTGAAAAAGGAAGAGCATTCTATACATTCTATTGAGAGATTGCATTTACCATCTTTGATGGTCCTCAAATTTATAAACTCAAAGATTCACATTTTACAAAATGTATTAATGATATTAAAGCTTCTGCCTGGTGCAGTTATGTCTAGTTGTCAAGAACGTCTTGGGTAGCCACAAAGCAGACAATTATGAAGACAAGGTGCAAAACATGCTCGCTAACTAAAAAATGTGGGTACTAATATGAGCATAAAGATACACTTTCTCCATAGCTTCTTAGACATATTCCAGATAATCTTGGTGATTTTAGTGAAGGACAAGGGGAGAGGTTTCATCAGGATATAAAGGTGATGGAGGAAAGATATCAAAGCAGATGAGACATGCGCATGATTCTGGAGCCTCCAACATGATTGCCCTTATGACCCATTTAAAAGAAAAGTCTACAAAGTGCGTTTTTCTATGCATGAAAGGGACATTAAACACTAAATAAATGCTAGATAGAAAGATGCATTCAAATAAAAGATTAGTCTGAGAATAACATGTAGATGTATTTTTTAAAGGTTCATTAGCTGTTTAAATATTGACAAAATAAGTGTAAAGTTTTAGTGTCTATAAAACAATGGGAACTGCCATGTTGTAGCTTCGGTTACCTTCTCTGCTGTGGCCAATTAGGGACAGTTATAAATAGGTCACTAGAGTGTGCAGCCAATGGCTGTGTGGAATATAACAGTGTTCTGCACTTCCATTTCTATAGAAAAGCTCACAATTCAGAATGGAATTACAGGAAAGGGAACAAAATAAATAATGAGTGTATTGCAGAGGGTTTTTTTATAGCAGAAAAAAGTCTGTAAAAACACAACAAACAGAGCGCAACAAAGTGCACAGGGAAGACGATCTAAGTGTAGATAAAACAATAAAAGTTTAATGAAAATAATATAAAAATTGCACACTCACAAGTCTGCCCTTAAACATATGAGGTATGTTTAAGCGTTGGTTTGAAAATAGTACACAGAGTGACGCTTTGTCGAAGCTATCCCGACCCTAGGCCGCATATACCATCTTAGAGGGGAAACCCTGCAGCATAACGGGCATATAAGGGGAAGGAAAAAGGGAGGAAGCACTGGATGTAAAGCGTCACTCTGTGTACTATTTTCAAACCAACGCTTAAACATACCTCATATGTTTGAGGGCAGACTTGTGAGTGTGCAATTTATATATTATTTTCATTACATTTTTATTGTTTTATCTACACTTAGATCGTCTTCCCTGTGCACTTTGTTGCGCTATGTTTGTTCTGTTTCTACAGACTTTTTTTTGCTTTCCACATCACAGAGATCACACCAGTGAAATTAAAGGAGCTGCATATAAGGGAAACAGGGTACAGTGGACATTTGAAGAGTCTAATTATATACATTCTATTGAGAGATTGCATTTACCATCATTGTATATTTTATTGATGGACTTATGAACTATTTTATATCTTTTTATGTGTTCCAATGCTCCCTACTTTGTTATAAATGTATCTTTTTAAAAAAAATTTGACTATGTACTCCACCCCTTAATACTTTGATGCAAGAGCTACTAAATAACACGCTACTATTATTTTAATAAACTGACGTAACTATTACAAGAGTTAAGATGCTGCATCCATTTTCATATTTGGTCAATTTTTTCTTCATAGTTCATAAATAAAAAACAAAACAAAAAAAAAACAAAACACTGTGCGCATTGCTAATTCACAAAAAAAATGAATTTATTTTATCTTTATTTTATTGGATTTGCTCCCAAATTACCGCACAAGGTATTTTTAGTTTGGAAAACATGAGATGTGACTAGGTCTAGTATATTCTACACAGTAATACCAAGGTATTAACAACTATGAAGGTGAACCTTCAAGACGCAGCAAAAATGGTAAATGCACGGTTATCTGACATCTATACAAGATCACAAGTGACAGGAAAATATGTAACTTTATGTGACAGATTTTGTTAAGTGACGAGAGCATGACAAAAGATGACACCTAAGCCACAATTTATCTGTCATTTTTTTCCGAAGGTTGAACATCCAGTGAAGCATTTGTCTTAACAAATGTTTATAAACATCATTGGAAGCTGGGGTGAGGGAGAGCAGAGCATTCTATGAATCCCCTAAATGAAGTTGAGTTGTAATTGGAGTGATGAGACACCATATACGGATATATATAAAACTAGCATAAAAACAATTTCAGCAAGTGCAGGAACATTAGACCATAACACAGCAGGATCAAACATAGTTGAATTCCGATAAAAAATTAAAACTGGGACTTCCGGTAGGCGGGCTTGAGAAGCAGTCGCATCTAAGCAGAGCTCCGAGTATCAGAGCTGATATAAATCTAAATTCATCCTTATCTACTGCTTTGCCCCACACTCTAAGGATTTGTCGGGAGGTGAGAATCTTCGCCGACCTTTGGACAGCAGTGTGTGGATTTATCCATCAGATCCAGCGACCGGGAGCCCAGAAAAGGAAACAGGCGCCATCTCCTAACACGCCGCCAAATAGGCCGTCCCCATCACAGACCGTCTCCATCACAGACCGGTAAAGACCCGGACCCAGAACACATCTACACGGAGCCGGGTGGAACACTACAACCCCCGGAGGAATAACACAGAGGAAGAGGTGGAAGGAGACCCCTTCAAACCCCCCCCGGCAGAGCAAAACGGAGTATTGAGGAGCGGAGGTCTGGGGTAATTATAAAGCATCCAAGACACAAAAAAACCATACTTGACAACACAAGCCCAATTTAAGACAACAGAGGGCTGAATCTGGGCCCGGTACAGCAGACAAACACCGATCGCTAGGGCCACAGACAGAAAGGTAATCCAACAAAGTGGTGCGGCGCACCACGAGGCCGACGCCTAGCGCACTTAGATTACACACACAGCAGCATAAAGATCAGGTCTGCATCAAAGGGGACAAATATCAACATAAACTCCTTTTTTTATACACTAAAAAAGGGACCTCAAAACTCAGTAACAGGCAAAGGCTAAAACATCTTAATCCCACAGTGGCTAAGAACATTAATTGCTGAGACCCTGGAAGGGGCACGGCCACCGCTCCCCACGGCTGCAGCCCTAACATATAATACCCCACATTGGATTATTATTATTATAGACTGTTGGCCTTTGGCTTCGACAAGAGCTTGGGAACGAAAGAAAGCATAAAACAGTTTTGCCGAACAGAGATGCCAATAATTACCGGGGCCACAGAGCAATCACTGTAATAAATATAGACCTTTCCAGAACCCACTGCTCTGCTAATCTAAAACTATAATAACAAAAAGGTCATAACAAACTCGTATATCAAAAAACAGACACACTCTGGGATAGAGAGGGGCAGAGATTGGCAGAGTTTGGGATACAGCGTGGCTGAAAAGACATTAATTTACTTAAAAACATCTTACTCCACTTATAGAATAGCGAGCAGCGCCACGAGGTCAAACCCAGACTTCTGCTGGTTTTCGTAATCAGCACCAAACCACGGACAAGCTGCACAGAAAACTAAAGACATCATAACCCCTTGCTTGCCAAAACCATAATAGCTGTGTCTCCTGCTTAGAAACCAATAGAAGGAAAATAGTGGTTACAGAATCGAAGAGAATCTTCACTAGCTAAATACCATAAGCACGGTAACTGACTGCAATATCTGTTCTATCAGACCCCTCCACATCTGCACACCTGCACTGCATCAGTTTGCCAGGGGCTGCTGCAATTACTGCTAAGCTAAGCAAGAGGGGCACATATCTTAATTCTGCAAAACCGGCCCCAAAGGGACAGAGGGGGTTGATGAAGGTAGACAAATTCTTCCACAAACTCTCACCCACACCAGCAGAGATGACACACAGGACAAAAAACACAGACAATAAAAAACATCCAAAAAACCCTACAGAGACTCATCCTGACGTCCCTGATCCAATGGACCAGACAGCCCTACCAGGACTAGACCATAAATCCTTATTGCACGAATTGAAATCATTTTTTCTGCCAAAAATGGACTCCCTACAGGCGGGAGTAGACACATTAACTTGTGAGGTGCGTCAGTTTGCATCCAGAATTACAGCAGCAGAGACACGAATCTCAGACGTGGAAGACAGGCAAGTGTCAGCAGACATTACCATCAAACAGCTGGTAAAGAAGTCGGAATTGCTACAAGACCGTATCGATGACCTGGAAAACAGGAGCCGCCGCAATAATCTGCGCATAATAGGCATTCCAGAATCCGTCAAAGGCAAGAACCTACTGGAGTTTGTGGCGCTCACTTTTCCCAAACTCCTTGGCATACACCCTGATATACTGCCCATAGATGTTGAAAGAGCCCACCGTATAGGTCCGGAAAGAGGCCTAGAGCAAAGAAATCCCAGACCACGACAGGTTATATTTAGATGCCTGAACTACCAGGAGAAACTCAAAATTCTACAAGCCTATCGAGCTCGAAAAGAGGTACTGCATGAAGGCTCTAAACTTCTACTCTTTCAGGATTTCTCTATGGAGGTCACGAAACAAAGAAAGGAATTTGCACCATTATGTTCTCAGCTTCACGAGCAAGGGAGACAAGTGGCCCTGTTGTTCCCGGCAAAGCTGAGACTACAAACACCTCATGGACCTAAGTTTTTCCATACTCCTCAGGCCCTGAAGAGCTACTTAGCTACAGAACAGGATCAACATCCAGAGTGAACATATCCTACCCTGGATCGGCTTGACATAGCCCATTATGGAATGGGTGGACACTCACTATATATCTGAATATTAAAGGACACAGTTCAAGGACTGAAAGAGGTCTGCGGACCACACAGATGGACTACTACTACTATGGAGAGAGGTCACCTCTGACCTCCAGGGTAATGTTATACTACTGTAACGCATCACATCTATATAAGATTGTAAATTGTTTTAGTGTTTTAGTAAGTTTGAATGTTTTAGTTTGTTTTAACTTGTTCACAAATATATGGCAGCTAACCAAACCTAATTGATGGAAAGACAAGAGATCTTTGGTAAGACCAATACACATTTGTATTTTTGTTTTGTTGAATGTTTTATAACTGTTTTGAATGATATGACCAGGAATAATGATTTGCACAGCAATTTCATACTGACAAGAAGGGTTGGCGCACTTAAAAACACCTGCTTAGAAGCACACATAGAACCTGCAACAACTGTAGAGAAGACAGGGGGACTGCCTACACACTACTATAACCACACCTCACAGAAACAAAGAAAAGAAAAAATAGACAGGCTTCTCCTAATACGCACACCCATGCTCTCTATCCATAACCCAGGCTTTATGTTCCCAAATGCACCACATAGAGTATACTCAACTGGCAAACTTGTTCACTTGACAACTCACGCTAGAGAGAATGGGGAACAGAGAGATGAAAGACACATGAGTAACGGAAAGACACACGTAATGATAGGGAAATGTACTCTCTTACAAAAGACACAGGGCACCTCTACAAGGATAGAAACCACTCCAAAACCCAGACAACAATCCAGACGAAACTATTAGAATGTTGCCGAAAATTACTCATACAAGGTTGACAGATATCTTGGTCATGTTTTGGTCAACTCATAAATCATACAGAAAATTTGATGTCACATTTTGCTTCCCCTCTCTCTCTCTCTCCCACCCCCCTGCTGCCCCCCCCCCCCTCCCTTTTTTTTTTTTTTTTTTTTTTCTCTTTTTCTCTCCCTCTCTCCTCACCCGTCATAACACAAACATGTAAATATGCCTCTTAAGGTGATAACATGGAACGTGGGGGGTCTTAATACACCCATCAAACGCAAGGCAGCCCTTAATCATCTTAGAAAATTAGGAGCAGACATCGCAATGTTACAAGAGACGCATCTCACAGATGTAGAACATCAGAAGCTACAAAGAGAATGGGTAAAGCACGTAGTTTTTCGATCACACACCAGCGCCAGTCGGGGTTTAGCTATAGTGTTTGGGAAAAGAGTGACAGTTGATGTGAAGAATATACATCCAGATCCCAACTGCAGATACCTTATAGTTGAAGCAACAATAGACTCCACAGATTATACATTTTGTAACTTATACGCACCTAACCACAGAGACATGAAGTTCTGGCAAGACCTGATAAAGTCCTTAGCCCCTTATATGGGATCCAAATTGATAATAGGAGGGGACTTCAATCTCTCACCCACGCATACATTAGACAGGCTTTGGCTGGAAACAC
The DNA here is from genome assembly GCF_027579735.1 of Bombina bombina. NCBI lineage: Eukaryota > Metazoa > Chordata > Amphibia > Anura > Bombinatoridae > Bombina > Bombina bombina. The sequence goes on from NC_069504.1 coordinate 275,888,804, forward strand.
TCAGAATCAGGGACCCCAAAAAGAATTATAAAGCCAAATACGAATCTAGGATATTTAATATGTTCTTTAGGGACACTAACACCTGCGACATATGGAGGCTACATAACCCAGAAGGCAAGGAATACACATGTCTGTCAAAAGCCAAACATACACTCTCCAGAATAGACCTATTTCTAATAGCCAATAATCTATCCAACGAAATACAGAGCTGTAGAATACATGATATACTAATCTCAGACCATGCCCCGGTAGAACTAACGTTGAGAACAAGCAAACATCACACTAACAGGAACACACTCCGTTTCCCCACATACTTAGTCAAATCAGAATCGTTCGTTAAATTTTTACAACACTCCTGGACAGATTATGTAACAGACAATGCAATACATGTAGACAACCCTACACTCTTCTGGGAAGCAGCCAAAACAGTGCTGGCAGGCAACATAATCTCATACGTTGCAAAAGTAAAATACAAAATTCAACACAGACATAAGGCCTTGCAAGAACGGCTAGGACAAGCCTATCTCCAATTCCTTCAGACAGGGTCGAGATCAACATATGATAACTACATAGTAGCTAAAACAGATCTAGAAACATTTACAAATCAGCAAGCAGCGGCAGGACTGCTGAAAACAGCGGGTAGACTATATAGATTTGGGAACCGGGCAGGCAAACTGTTAGCGACTCTGACCAAACCACACACGGTAAAGACTGGAGTAACCGCCTTACGCTGGAAAGACAAGACATATAACGACCCCGAAGACATAGTTAGGTGTTTTAAAACATATTACACGAACCTCTACACCAAGCAGCCACCGGCACCAAAAGAGACAGTAGCTCAATTCTGGAGCTCAGTAGAATTACCACAAATTAGGTCAGACCAAAACGATGCACTAAACGCCACGATCACACAGGATGAATTAATCGCCACCATCAAAAGTCTCCCCACAGGCAAGACACCAGGCCCAGATGGACTCCCATCCGAGTTCTACAAAGCCCTGCAGCCGCAAATATCCGCGACACTCATCAAAGTATTCAACACTTTGATGTTAACAGAAACACAACCCTCTAAGGAGTTCACAGCAGCTCATATCACATTGATCCCCAAGCCCGGCAAAGATCACTCGCTACCAGAGTCTTTCAGACCGATATCGCTCCTAAACGTGGACTATAAGCTGTTCACAAAAATCATGGCAAATAGACTGCGGACGATCCTGCCGGATCTGATCCACCCAGATCAAACGGGCTTTGTGTTCAAGCGCACCTCAGTGGTGAACCTCCGCAGGGTCCTCCATGTCATAGAACATTACTGGACAAAGGGGAGAGAAAGCGCTACACATCCCTCACCGGAAGCCTTCCTGCTGTCTTTAGACGCAGAGAAGGCTTTCGACCGGGTAGAATGGCCACACTTGTTGGACTCAATGCATAGATTCGGTTTTGACGGCCCATTTCTGGGAGTGTTAAATAAAATTTATGACAAACCGGTGGCGCGGATTCTATCCAACGGACTCTTTTCAGGGGATTTCCCCCTTCAAAGAGGCACCAGGCAGGGATGCCCCCTATCTCCCCTGTTGTTCAATTTGGCGTTGGAACCGCTGGCAATAAAGCTCAGACACACCTTCCCGGGAATTGTACTTAAAGGGGTCCCCCTCCACTTGGCACTATACGCGGACGACATGTTGCTATTCGTGAACTCTCCACGAACACACATCCCCAACATCCTCCGAGCAATAACTGACTTCGGTAGCTTCTCAGGGTATAAGATAAATACCACCAAATCTGAGGTAATGTGGCTCAATAAACACCCTCACTCCACACATGACTTCCCTTTTGTGGAAGTAACAGAGAGACTGACGTATCTAGGCATTCACCTGCATAGAGACCCCTCCAAAATCTACAAGCTAAACATCTCAGAAAAAGGTAACCAAATCGCCTCCCAATTATCCAACTGGCTCAATCTCCCTCTGGGATTGTCAGGTAGGATCAACCTGGTAAAAATGACGATACTGCCCAAAATACTCTACCCCCTGCTCATGCTACCATTCCTCATGACCAAGTCAGACATACAATTGCTCAACCGTGCAATATCACAATTCATTTGGAAAAAGGGCAAACCGAGAATAGCAGCAGAAAAACTGCAACTTCCATACTCGGCGGGAGGACTGGGCCTCCCAAATCTCAGACTGTATAACTGGGCGGCATTGGCCCGTCTGGTCATGGACTGGCAACTAGACACAGGTCATTTCGGCGATTCCGGCCTTGAAAAGGCGATGGTAGCACCTGTGGCGCTGTCATATCTACCATATGGGGGCCGGAAGACGCTCCCGCCGGGGGTACACAATAATGTGCTGTACGCAGACCCACTTATGGCTTGGCAAAAAATCCATAAATACCTGAAATCGGACATGCCCTCACCAAAATACATCCCGTTAATCGGAAACCCAGATTTTCCAGCTGGGAATGATCAAGAACCATTCCGAATCTGGAACAGAACCGGCCTCAAAATGGTTGGTGACGCGCTAGACATGCTACAACACACGATACGGTCATTTCAAGACTTAAGAGATAAATATCAAATCCCAAACAAACACTTTTATGCCTACTTACAACTGCGCCACTACATAGCGTCAATGCAATCATCTAATGCGGGATTCTGGGATGCATCACCCTTCGCAGTTTCACAAACACTTTTCAGGGCAGGGGCCTTCTCTTTGTCCCATATATACACACGACTGATACAACAAAGGGAAGCTCAGATCTTAAGTGATATAGCAGCCAGGTATAACAGCGACTGCTCAATAGAAATAACGACACAAGACATCAAGGAGAGCCTAGAACATGTACAACAAGCGACACTGGCAGTGTCACATAGAGAGGCACAGGTTAGAATCCTACACATGGACTACATTACACCTCATAGACTTTCAAAATGGAATGCTTCAATTTTGAATAGATGTGTCAAATGCAACTCAGAGGCTCCGTCACTTCACCACTACTTTTACACCTGCCCGAAGATTAGGAGGTTTTGGAGTCACTGTCATTACTGGCTTAAAACTACATTACACATAGAAACAGCAATAACTGAGGCAGAAATTTTCATGCTAAGATGGGAAGACTCACACAAAAGAATACACAAATTCCTTACACTATGCACTATCCTAGCTAGGCAATGCATCCTCACAAGATGGTTAACTAGACAGGCCCCAACAGTAGCACAACTGAAACACCTACTGCTTAAACATCTTTTTGTGGAGCAGTATGATGTCCGACTGGATACAAAACGTAGACTGCGCCCCTTCTTGAGGAAATGGTGGCCTTTTTTAGACTCACTGGACCTAGCTATTCGAAACCAGGTGTTGAAACCTTTTGCTCACCTGGAAGCAATGCAACAGATAGACATGGGAGGAGGGGCGGAACACGCAGGGCAGATCACACAGAATCGAGAACCTCTTGAAGTGATGTTATTCTAAGGCAGGAGAGGTGGAGGGAGAGAACCCTAATCATAATTTTTTTTTTTTTTTTTTTTTTTTTTTTACCACCCCCCCCAACCTATACAACATATCCAACCTTTCCTATCTATTTATCTCTCCTCTATCTCCCATTGGATACAAAACTGCTCGCAGTTAAACCACCTATGGACACCTGGTCAAAGTATTTATCTATTTATCTTTGTGTTTATCTTTGTATTTTAGAAAGTTAATTCATATGTTTTTGAATGTTTTAAGTGTTTAAAAAAGAAAAAATTCTTTAAGGAATGGAGTGCGCAATTATATACTGGGACCGAGATATGGACATTACCTTTGAGATATGCCTCTCCTACAATGACTTTTGATCACTCGCACCTGAATGTCCATACCTGTGTACTGGATCTTAAACAGCTGTGTAACTGTATAAATGTTCATTGAAAGTGATTACTGTCTATATGAAACATGATCAATGCGAAAATGTTGTAACACTCAATTCCTTTAATAAAAACGAATTTAAAAAAAAAAAACAAATGTTTAAACAAAGATGGCATTTTGTAATAGAAAACTGATCCATCTCCGCCCCCTTCTATTTAAGATAGAACATGCTTTGGGCGTCTATCCAACTTCATCTAAGACCTTTTGGCACTTAAGCACTAAATCCTGCAATTATAGAAATGACATCAAGCTTGGAAGTCAACTTTCTGTGGAATGATTCAACATGCAGCCTGTGTTTTGCTGTAGGCCTGTTTTTCCGCCTCTGGCAATACTTTTGGTTTCATCCTCCTGTGTGCACATTCTTCCAGAAGCCAGCATTTCTCTAGAGTTTTGCTTTTATTATTCCTTTGCAACACCTCTGAAGTATTTCAGAAGTTCATATGACCCCCCACTGATTATACTAATAATATCAGATAAAAAATAAATGGACTCCTAACGAGGCATTATTTCTTTTTTTTTTATATAAAAAAATTCATGACTAAAGAGTGATTATGCCCCGAAAATGTTGGACTATACAGTACCAAGTAACGTACACAAATGTAACGCTTTACATAATATCCTCTGACACAATAGTGTCCCAATCAACCATCCAATGCCCTCTTGACCTCCACTTTACACAGGTTTTTTTCACTGCCTTATACCACTATAGAGGTTAGTAGCCAAAATTATTGATAAAAAATTGTAAAAAAAAGGTAAAGTGAAGTACATGGAATACTTTAAAAGTTAAAGAGACATATTAGTGTAAAATGATCTTATTTATACACTGTATTTAAACTCCTCAAAATTGTTATATATATATATTGTCAATGATGGAGTTCTGGGACACAGACTTTTCTGCTCCGGATGAGGATACAGCCAGTGACTGTAGCGTATGTAAGTATGCTTGCTCCCCATCCTCAACGAGGGCAGTACAGAAGCACACGTCATACTACGCATTTAACCATTTGCAGAGGATATCATATAGTAAAATATATACATTTGTTTAAAAATAAAATAAAGAGCACTTTATTTTTACACTTGAATAACATATTCAATGTATATTCCAGCGCAATATTTACCTAAAGGGAAAGTAAACCGAATATTTTTTTTCAAATTAGAAAAGTGAATGCATTACTAATCACTGCAATATTAACTCTATAGAATTACCTATGACTGCTCCCCACAGCTGCATTTGGGCGCCCAAATAGTGTGATATCTCCAACCAGGGATAAACTAACAACAAGGCTGAAAACGTACTCACACATTATTAAGCACTTCAACAGTGCAGGAGAGGCAGGCTGGGCAGTTAGAAGTCGACCAGCAGACTTGTGACTCCCCAGGCAAATCTTTCACACCGGTTTCCAGCGTTCAGACGATTAATGTGAAGGTTGATAGCCCAAATCAAACCATACACATCCCGTATATGATATCGAACTTTCAAGGTAATATAGATACTCAGAGTGACAGAATGTGAAAAATAGAAAAGCTTTAATATAAAATCAATTAAAAACAATTTCTTAAAAAGTCTCATTGCGTTTCTTGGATTTTCCGTTTCATCAGGTGAGATGTTCAAACTGTCACAAACTGAGATTTAAATACCCCTCTGTTGCCGTTCTTGTCACCCTAAAGTGCCTGTTCGGAGAGCAGGCCAATTGTAAACGGCCTTACATACTCGCGTGCACATATGTAGATAAAGATCTATCTGGAAAACGTGTCTACATAAAATCCCCAAAGATCCACTTGATAGTGCAAGAAATGACGGTATAATACAGAATTGTACATTTGTCATACCAAAAAACATATTATTAAATACAGCAAAAAAATATATATACAAACATCCAGATCAAAAATCAGAAAAATACCCATATTAAACATGAATGATACCTCAGATTTGCATCACCTAGTGATGCTAAAAGTCAGTCTATTTGTGCATGCACAATCAATCTATTGGAGCTCATACTCCGTGTATACCATTGATAGATATACTCATATCTCTAATGCGGTAGGGGAAAAGAAGGTCGACCATGAATAAACCAAAGGTTGAATCCCCCTATGTTAATACCTACGAAAAGAACCGCATTACTAAATTCCTCCTAATAGATACTATTTGACAATATTGTATTTTAAATGTTGACAAGACAGCATAACTAAAAACACTAACAAACAAATTTCTTGTTCTGAATCCAGATGTCTGCCCAGCCTCTCACACATGCATATCCCCCCCCCCCATCACACGCAAATTGCGCTGCGTATAGATTTGTGATTAACGGGTTACTTTGGGCAAGATTTATCATATGGCGAAGTAAAAATTTAACTTTTATGATTCAGATAGAATGTGTCATTTTAGACAAATTTACAATGTACTTCTATAATCTAATTTGCTTTCTTCTCTTGTTATCCTTTGTTGAAAAGCATATATATGTAGTCTCCGGTGTACCAATGTACTGCTGTTAGCTAGTTGCTACTTGGTGGCTGCCCACACATACTACTTGTCATTGGCTCAGCTAGCTCCCAATAGCACAATGCTGCTTCAACAAAGGATACCAATAGAATGAAGTCATTTGGAATGGTGTTTAAAACTGTCTGCTCTATCTGAATCATGAAAAAAAAATGTGTTTCATCCTTTAAATGCTGTGTAGAAAATGTTTAATATCACTTAAAGTTTAGTTTTCATATCTAACACATTGTACTTTGCATTGAGAAAGGTTATGCTTTTTCTAACACATCTGGGATAGCAGATAAACGAACAGAAATGGATTTATAATTAATGACCTTGCCCTTGGATTAATCAAAGCGTTATCGTGATGCGGTCAGTTATTTCCCCCTCTGGCTGTGTTTTATGGCATCTTCAATTTATGATAGAGAAGATTTATTTCCTGTGACTCGTTTTCACAATAGGTTCATGACTTTAAATACTGTGCGCTGGAAAAAGTGTAAAGAAGATAGTCCACAAAAAACATAATTTATGCTTACCTGATAAATTCCTTTCTTCTGTAGTGTGATCAGTCCACGGGTCATCATTACTTGTGGGATATTAACTGCTCCCCTACAGGAAGTGCAAGAGGATTCACCCAGCAGAGTTGCCATATAGCTCCTCCCCTCTACGTCACCTCCAGTCATTCGACCAAGGACCAAAGAGAAAGGAGAAGCCAAGGGTGTAGTGGTGACTGGAGTATAATTTAAAAAATATTTACCTGCCTTAAAAAACAGGGCGGGCCGTGGACTGATCACACTACAGAAGAAAGGAATTTATCAGGTAAGCATAAATTATGTTTTCTTCTGTTAAGTGTGATCAGTCCACGGGTCATCATTACTTGTGGGATACCAATACCAAAGCAAAAGTACACGGATGACGGGAGGGATAGGCAGGCTCTTTATACAGAAGGAACCACTGCCTGAAGAACCTTTCTCCCAAAAATAGCCTCCGAGGAAGCAAAAGTGTCAAATTTGTAAAATTTGGAAAAAGTATGAAGCGAAGACCAAGTTGCAGCCTTGCAAATCTGTTCAACAGAGGCCTCATTCTTAAAGGCCCAAGTGGAAGCCACAGCTCTAGTGGAATGAGCTGTAATTCTTTCAGGAGGCTGCTGTCCAGCAGTCTCATAAGCTAAACGAATTATGCTACGAAGCCAAAAAGAGAGAGAGGTAGCAGAAGCTTTTTGACCTCTCCTCTGACCAGAGTAAACGACAAACAGGGAAGACGTTTGTCGAAAATCTTTAGTTGCCTGTAAATAAAATTTAAGGGCACGAACTACATCCAGATTGTGCAAAAGACGTTCCTTCCTCGAAGAAGGATTTGGGCACAAGGATGGAACAACAATCTCCTGATTGATATTCCTGTTAGTGACTACCTTAGGTAAGAACCCAGGCTTAGTACGCAGAACTACCTTATCCGAGTGAAAAATCAAATAAGGAGAATCACAATGTAAGGCTGATAACTCAGAGACTCTTCGAGCCGAGGAAATAGCCATTAAAAATAGAACTTTCCAAGATAACAACTTTATATCAATGGAATGAAGGGGTTCAAACGGAACACCCTGTAAAACGTTAAGAACAAGGTTTAAACTCCATGGTGGAGCCACAGCTTTAAACACAGGTTTAATCCTGGCCAAAGCCTGACAAAAAGCCTGAACGTCTGGAACTTCTGACAGACGCTTGTGTAACAGAATGGACAGAGCTGAGATCTGTCCCTTTAAGGAACTAGCGGATAATCCCTTTTCTAAACCTTCTTGTAGAAAAGACAATATCCTAGGAATCCTAACCTTACTCCAAGAGTAACCTTTGGATTCGCACCAATATAGGTATTTACGCCATATTTTATGGTAAATCTTTCTGGTAACAGGCTTCCTAGCCTGTATTAAGGTATCAATAACTGACTCAGAAAAACCACGCTTTGATAAGATCAAGCGTTCAATTTCCAAGCAGTCAGCTTCAGAGAAGTTAGATTTTGATGTTTGAAAGGACCCTGAATCAGAAGGTCCTGTTTCAGAGGTAACGACCAAGGTGGACAGAATGACATGTCCACCAGATCTGTATACCAAGTCCTGCGTGGCCATGCAGGCGCTATTAGAATCACTGATGCTTTCTCCTGTTTGATTCTGGCAATCAATCGAGGAAGCATCGGGAAAGGTGGAAACACATGAGCCATCCTGAAGGTCCATGGTGCTGTCAAGGCATCTATCAGGACCGCTCCCGGATCCCTGGATCTGGACCCGTAGCGCGGAAGCTTGGCGTTCTGTCGAGACGCCATGAGATCTATCTCTGGTTTGCCCCAACGTCGAAGTATTTGGGCAAAGACCTCTGGATGAAGTTCCCACTCCCCCGGATGAAAAGTCTGACGACTTAAGAAATCCGCCTCCCAGTTCTCCACTCCCGGGATGTGGATTGCAGACAGGTGGCAAGAGTGAGACTCTGCCCAGCGAATTATCTTCGATACTTCCATCATTGCTAGGGAGCTTCTTGTCCCTCCCTGATGGTTGATATAAGCTACAGTCGTGATGTTGTCCGACTGGAACCTGATGAACCCCCGAGTTGCTAACTGGGGCCAAGCCAGAAGAGCATTGAGGACTGCTCTCAATTCCAGAATGTTTATTGGAAGAAGACTCTCCTCCTGATTCCATAGTCCCTGAGCCTTCAGAGAATTCCAGACAGCGCCCCAACCTAGTAGGCTGGCGTCTGTTGTTACAATTGACCAGTCTGGCCTGCTGAATGGCATTCCCCTGGACAGATGTGGCCGATAAAGCCACCATAGAAGAGAATTTCTGGTCTCTTGAATGGAATGAAGGACACGGCATGCACTTTGAAGTTTTGTTAACCTGTCCTCTGTCAGGTAAATCTTCATTTCTACAGAATCTATCAGAGTCCCCAGGAAGGGAACTCTTGTGAGTGGAAAGAGAGAACTTTTCTCTTCGTTCACTTTCCATCCATGCGACCTTAGAAATGCCAGTACTATCTCTGTATGAGATTTGGCAGTTTGAAAGCTTGAAGCTTGTATCAGTATGTCGTCTAAGTACGGAGCTACTGAAATTCCTCGCGGTCTTAGTACCGCCAGAAGAGTGCCCAGAACCTTTGTGAAGATTCTTGGAGCCGTAGCCAGTCCGAATGGAAGAGCTACAAACTGGTAATGCCTGTCTAAAAAGGCAAACCTTAGATACCGGTAATGACTTCTGTGAATCGGTATGTGAAGGTAAGCATCCTTTAAATCCACTGTGGTCAAGTACTGACCCTCTTGGATCATGGGCAAAATTGTTCGAATAGTTTCCATCTTGAACGATGGAACTCTTAGGAATTTGTTTAGGATCTTTAAATCCAAGATTGGCCTGAAGGTTCCCTCTTTTTTGGGAACTACAAACAGATTTGAGTAAAACCCTTGTCCTTGTTCCAACCGCGGAACTGGATGGATCACTCCCATTAATAAAAGATCTTGTACGCAGCGTAGAAACGCTTCCTTCTTTGTTAGGTTTGTTGACAACCTTGACAGATGAAATCTCCCTCTTGGGGGAGAGGATTTGAAGTCCAGAAGGTATCCCTGAGATATGATCTCTAACGCCCAGGGATCCTGAACATCTCTTGCCCAAGCCTGGGCGAAGAGGGAAAGTCTGCCCCCCACTAGATCCGGTCCCGGATCGGGGGCCCTCAATTCATGCTGTCTTAGGGGCAGCAGCAGGTTTTCTGGCCTGTTTGCCCCTGTTCCAGGACTGGTTAGGTTTCCAGCCTTGTCTGTAGCGAGCAACAGCGCCTTCCTGTTTTGGTGCAGAGGAAGTTGATGCTGCTCCTGCTTTGAAATTACGAAAGGAACGAAAATTGGACTGTCTAGCCTTGGCTTTGGCCTTGTCCTGAGGCAGGGCATGACCTTTACCTCCTGTAATGTCATCAATAATCTCTTTCAAGCCGGGCCCGAATAAGGTCTGCCCTTTGAAAGGAATATTAAGCAATTTAGATTTAGACGTAACATCAGCTGACCAGGATTTTAGCCACAGAGCTCTGCGTGCCTGAATGGCGAATCCTGAATTTTTAGCCGCAAGTTTAGTTAAATGTACTACGGCATCTGAAATAAATGAATTAGCTAACTTAAGGAATTTAAGTTTGTGTGTGATGTCATCTAGTGTGGATGATTGAAGTGTCTCTTCCAGAGACTCAAACCAAAATGCTGCTGCAGCCGTGACAGGCGCAATACATGCAAGAGGTTGCAATATAAACCCTTGTTGAACAAACATTTTCTTAAGGTAACCCTCTAATTTTTTATCCATTGGATCTGAAAAAGCACAGCTATCCTCCACTGGGATAGTGGTACGCTTAGCTAAAGTAGAAACTGCTCCCTCCACCTTAGGGACCATTTGCCATAAGTCCCGTGTGGCGGCGTCTATTGGAAACATTTTTCTGAATATAGGAGGGGGTGAGAAAGGCACACCGGGTCTATCCCACTCCTTAGTAACAATGTCAGTAAGTCTCTTAGGTATAGGAAAAACGTCAGTACTCGTCGGTACCGCAAAATATTTATCCAACCTACACATTTTTTCTGGGATTGCAACTGTGTTACAATCATTCAGAGCCGCTAATACCTCCCCTAGTAACACACGGAGGTTCTCAAGCTTAAATTTAAAATTTGAAATGTCTGAGTCCAGTTTATTTGGATCAGAACCGTCACCCACAGAATGAAGCTCTCCGTCTTCATGTTCTGCAAACTGTGACGCAGTATCAGACATGGCCCTTGCATTATCAGCGCACTCTGTTCTCATCCCAGAGTGATCACGTTTACCTCTTAGTTCTGGTAGTTTAGCCAAAACTTCAGTCATAACAGTAGCCATATCTTGTAATGTGATTTGTAATGGCCGCCCAGATGCACTCGGCGCTACAATATCACGCACCTCCTGAGCGGGAGATGCAGGTACTGACACGTGAGGCGAGTTAGTCGGCATAACTCTCCCCTCGTTGTTTGGTGAAATATGTTCAATTTGTACAGATTGACTATTTTTTAAAGTAGCATCAATACATTTAGTACATAAATTTCTATTGGGCTCCACTTTGGCATTAACACATATAGCACAGAGATATTCCTCTGAATCAGACATGTTTAACACACTAGCAAATAAACAGCAACTTGGAAATACTTTTCAAAGTAGTTTACAAATAATATGAAAACGAACTGTGCCTTTAAGAAGCACAGAAAATATTATAACAGATAAAATAATTAAGTTATAGCATCAATCTTTGTCAGAATATACAGTTTTAGCAAAGGATTGTTCCCCTCAGCAAATGATAACTAACCCAGGCAGCAGAAAAAAATACACAAATAAACGTTTTTTATATCACAGTCAATACAATCAGCACAGCTCTGCTGTATGATTACTTCCCTCAAAAAAGACTCTTGAGATCCCTGAACTCTGTAGAGATGAACCGGATCATGCAGGAAGAAAATGAACCTCTGACTGAGTTTTTCTGATGCATAGTGAAAGCACCAAAATGGCCCCTCCCCCACACACATAACAGTGAGAGAGATCAGTGAACTGCTCTAATTTAAATCAAAACTATTGCCAAGTGGAAAAAAAGTGCCCAAAACATTTTTTCACCCAGTACCTCAGAGAAAAAAACGTTTTTACATGCCAGCAAAAAAACGTTTTACCTCAATAATTAATTGTCATTTAAAACCTATTGCAAGTCCCTGCAAAATAGGTTAAGTCTATGTATACAGTTTAAAATCCAGAGAAGTACCATTTCCCAGAAAAATGAAGTGTAAAATATACATACATGACAGCCTGATATCAGCTACATCTACTGCATTTAAGGCTGAGTTTACATTATAACGGTATGGCAGGATTTTCTCATCAATTCCATGTCAGAAAATAATAAACTGCTACATACCTCTTTGCAGATTAATCTGCCTGCTGTCCCCTGATCTGAAGTTACCTCTCCTCAGATGGCCGAGAAACAGCAATATGATCTTAACTACTCCGGCTAAAATCATAGAAAAACTCAGGTAGATTCTTCTTCAAATTCTACCAGAGAAGGAATAACACACTCCGGTGCTATTATAAAATAACAAACTTTTGATTGAAGATATAAAAACTAAATATATCACCATAGTCCTCTCACACATCCTATCTAGTCGTTGGGTGCAAGAGAATGACTGGGGGTGACGTAGAGGGGAGGAGCTATATGGCAACTATGCTGGGTGAATCCTCTTGCACTTCCTGTAGGGGAGCAGTTAATATCCCACAAGTAATGATGACCCGTGGACTGATCACACTTAACAGAAGAAATAAAGTTATATACTTAATACTGAGCAGATCTGGCCTTATGCAACTTCCAACTCTTGTCTCTGGCATGTTATCCCAATACCTCACTTAATAGCATGCACATCCACTCTAATACCTGTCATACCTGATATATCAATACCTCACTTAATAGCATGCACATCCACTCTAATACCTGCCATACCTGATATATCAATACCTCACTTAATAGCATGCACATCCACTCTAATACCTGCCATACCTGATATATCAGTAGCTCACTTAATAGCATGCACATCCACTCTAATACCTGCCATACCTGATATATCAATACCTCACTTAATAGCATGCACATCCACTCTAATACCTGCCATACCTGATATATCAGTAGCTCACTTAATAGCATGCACATCCACTCTAATACCTGTCATACCTGATATATCAATACCTCACTTAATAGCATGCACATCCACTCTAATACCTGCCATACCTGATATATCAGTAGCTCACTTAATAGCATGCACATCCACTCTAATACCTGCCATACCTGATATATCAATACCTCACTTAATAGCATGCACATCCACTCTAATACCTGCCATACCTGATATATCAGTAGCTCACTTAATAGCATGCACATCCACTCTAATACCTGCCATACCTGATATATCAATACCTCACTTAATAGCATGCACATCCACTCTAATACCTGTCATACCTGATATATCAATACCTCACTTAATAGCATGCACATCCACTCTAATACCTGCCATACCTGATATATCAATACCTCACTTAATAGCATGCACATCCACTCTAATACCTGCCATACCTGATATATCAGTAGCTCACTTAATAGCATGCACATCCACTCTAATACCTGCCATACCTGATATATCAATACCTCACTTAATAGCATGCACATCCACTCTAATACCTGCCATACCTGATATATCAGTAGCTCACTTAATAGCATGCACATCCACTCTAATACCTGTCATACCTGATATATCAATACCTCACTTAATAGCATGCACATCCACTCTAATACCTGCCATACCTGATATATCAGTAGCTCACTTAATAGCATGCACATCCACTCTAATACCTGCCATACCTTATATATCAATACCTCACTTAATAGCATGCACATCCACTCTAATACCTGCCATACCTGATATATCAATACCTCACTTAATAGCATGCACATCCACTCTAATACCTGCCATACCTGATATATCAATACCTCACTTAATAGCATGCACATCCACTCTAATACCTGCCACACCTGATATATCAGTACCTCACTTTATAGCATGCACATCCACTCTAATACCTGCCACACCTGATATATCAATACCTCACTTAATAGCATGCACATCCACTCTAATACCTGCCACACCTGAGATATCAATACCTCACTTAATAGCATGCACATCCACTCTAATACCTGCCACACCTGATATATCAATACCTCACTTAATAGCAAGCACATCCACTCTAATACCTGCCATACCTGATATATCAGTACCTCACTTAATAGCATGCACATCCACTCTAATACCTGCCATACCTGATATATCAATACCTCACTTAATAGCATGCACACAAGCTCTTATACCTGCCATACCTGATATATCAATACCTCACTTAATAGCATGCACACAAACTCTTATACCTGCCATACCAATACCGCACTTAATAGCATCTACACACACTCTAATACCTGTCACATCACTACCTCACTTAATAGCATGCACATCCACTCTAATACCTCACTTAATAGCATGCACACACGCTCTAATACCCGATATATCAATACCTCACTTAATAGCATGCACGCACACACACTATAATACCTGCCATACCAATACCTCACTTAATAGCATGCACACACGCTCTAATACCTGATATACCAATATCTCACTTAATAGAATGCACGTCAACTATAATACCTGTCAAACCAATACCTCACTTATGCACACACACACTGTAATACCTGTCATAGAAATACCTCATTTAATAGCATGCACACACACTGTAATACCTGCCATACCAATACCTCAGTTAATAGCATGCACATCCACTCTAATACCTGTCATACTAATACCTCACTTAATAACATGCAAACAGGCACTAATACCAGTCATACAAATACCTCACTTAAAAGCATGCACATCCACTCTAATACCTGTCATACTAATACCTCACTTAATAACATGCAAACAGGCACTAATACCAGTCATACAAATACCTCACTTAAAAGCATGCACATACTCTCTAATACCTGTCATACCAATACCTCACTTAAAAGCATGCACATACTCTCTAATACCTGTCATACCAATACCTCACTTAAAAGCATGCACACACTCTCTAATACCTATCATACCAATACCTCACTTAAAAGCATGCACACACACTCTAATACCTGTCATACAAATACCTCACTTAAAAGCATGCACACACTCTCTAATACCAGTCATACCAATACCTCACTTAATAGCATGCACACACACTAATACCTATCATACCAATACCTTACTTAATAGCATGCACACACGGCCACGCTCTAACACCTGTCATACCAATACCTCACTTAAAAGCATGCACACACACTCTAATACCTGTCATACAAATACCTCACTTAAAAGCATGCACACACTCTCTAATACCAGTCATACCAATACCTCACTTAATAGCATGCACACACACTAATACCTATCATACCAATACCTTACTTAATAGCATGCACACACGGCCACGCTCTAACACCTGTCATACCAATACCTCACTTAAAAGCATGCACACACACTCTAATACCTGTCATACCAATACCTCACTTAATAGCATGCACACATGGCCAGGCTCTAATATCTGTCATACCAATACCTTACTTAATAGCATGCACACACACTAATACCTGTCATACCAATACCTCACTTAATAGCATGCGCACACGGCCACGCTCTAACACCTGTCATACCAATACCTCACTTAAAAGCATGCACACACACTCTAATACCTGTCATACCAATACTTCACTTAATAGCATGCACACACACTCTAATGCCTGTCATACCAATACCTCACTGAAAAGCATGCACACACTCTCTAATACCTGCCATACCAATACCTCACTTAAAAGCATGCACACACACTCTAATACCAGTCATACCAATACCTCACATAAAAGCATGCACACATTCTCTAATACCAGTCATACCAATGCATCACTTAATAGCATGCACACACTCTCTAATACCAGTCATACCAATACCTCACTTAAAAGCATGCACACACTCTCTAATACCTGTCATAAAAATACCTCACTTAATAGCATGCATACACGCTCTAATACCTGTCATAAAAATACCTCACTTAAAAGCATGCACACACGCTCTAATACCTGTCATAAAAATACCTCACTTAAAAGCATGCACACACGCTCTAATACCTGTCATAAAAATACCTCACTTAAAAGCATGCACACACGCTCTAATACCTGTCATAAAAATACCTCACTTAATAGCATGCATACACGCTCTAATACCTGTTATACCATCACATTACATAAAGGGATAGTCTACACAAGAATTGTTATTGTTTTAAAAGATAGATAATACCTTTATTTTCCATTCCCTAGTTTTGCATAAACAATACATTTACATTAATACGCTTTTTACCTCTGTGATTATCTTGTATCTAAGCCTCTGCAAACTGCCCCTTAATTCAGTTCTTTTGACAGACTTGCATTTTAGCCAATCAGTGCTGGCTCCTAGGAACTCTACGTGCATGAGCACAGTGTTATCTATATAAAACACATGAACTAACACCCTCTAGTGGTGAAAAACTGTCAAAATGCCTTGAGCTAAGAGGCAACCATCAAGGGCTTAGAAATTAGCTTATGAACCTCCTATGTTTAGCTTTCAACTAAGAATACCAAGAGAACAAAGAGAATTGGTGATAGAAGTAAATTGGAAATTTGTTTAAAATTAAATGCCCTATCTGTATCATGAAAGTTTGTTTTGGACTAGACTGTCCCTTTAATAACACGCACACACACTAATACCTGTCATACTAATACCTCACTTAATAGCATGCACACACACTATAATACCTGCCATACTAATAACTCACTTAAAGGGACAGCCTAGTCCAAAATAAACTTTCATGATGAAATTTCAAATGACCGACAACATACTGAATTATCCTCCTCTGATGAGGATCTATCTGATTCAGAAGATCCTTCCTCAGATACTGACAAATCTACTTATTTATTTAAAATGGAGTATGTTCGTTCCTTGTTAAGAGGTGTTGATTACATTGGATATTGAAGAAACTAGTCCTCTTGATATTAAAACTAGTAAACATTGGAAATGGAAGAGCAACAAATTGGTAATGCTTGTCTAGAAAAGAGAATCTCAGAAACTGATAGTGGTCTGGATGAATCGGAATATGAAGATATGCATCCTGTAAGTCTATTGTGGACATATAATGCCCTTGCTGAACAAAAGGCAGAAAAGTCCTTATAGTCACCATTTTGAAAGTTGGCACTCTTACATAACGATTCAAAAAATTTCAGATCCAGAACTGGCCTGAATGAATTTTCTTTCTTTGGGACAATGAATAAATTTGAATAAAACCCCAGACCCTGTTCCTGAAATGGAACTGGTATTATTACCCCTGAAAGCTCCAGGTCTGAAACACACTTCAGAAAAGCCTGAGCCTTTACTGGATTTGATGGGATGCGTGAGAGAAAAATTCTTCTCACAGGAGGTCTTACTCTGAATCCTATTCGGTACCCTTGAGAGACAATAATCTGAATCCATTGATTTAGGACAGAATCTGCCCAACCTGCCCAATCAAGAGGACTAGTTTCCTCAATATCCAATGTAATCAACACCTCTTTTAACAAGGAACGAATATACTCCATTTTAAATAAATAAGTAGATTTGTCAGTATCTGAGGAAGGATCTTCTGAATCAGATAGATCCTCATCAGAGAAGGATAATTCAATATGTTGTCGGTTATTTGAAATTTCATCAACTTTATGAGAAGTTTTAAAAGATCTTTTACGTTTATTAGAAGGCGGGATGGCAGACAAAGCCTTCTGAATCACATCAGCAATAAAATCTTTTATATTCACAGGTATATCATGTACATAAGATGTTGAAGGAACAACAGGCATTGTACTATTACTGATGGACACATTCTCTGCATGTAAAAGCTTATCATGACAACTTATTACATACCACAGCTGGAGATATAATCTCCACAAATTTACAACAAATGCACTTAGCTTTGGTAGAACTGTTATCAGGCAGCAGGGTTCCAACAGTGCTTTCTGAGACAGGATCAGATTGAGACATTTTGCAAATGTAAGAGAAAAAACAACATATAAAGCAAAATTATCAATTCCCTTATATGTCAGTTTCAGGAATGGGAAAAAATGCAAACAGTATAGCCCTCTGACATAGAAAAAGCAAGAGGAATATAGGAAGAGGGTTTTAAATAATGAAAACAACGCAAACTGAAATTTTTTGGCGCCAACAACATCTGGAAATGACACACTTGCATCATTGTAGACGCAACCTTGTGCAAGGAACTCGGCGTCAACTAAGATGCCGAAATGACGAATTTGTGTCATCGGATGTACCTTTGCGCAAAAATGTTTTATCGCGCCAAGAATGACGCAATAAACTTTGGCATTTTGCGCCCTCGCAAGCCTAATTTTGCCCGCAAAATTGAATGAAAAAGCAGTCAATTGAAAAAAGACTATACCCCAGGTAAGAAAAATATTTTCCTAAATATGTTTTTTCCCAAATATGAAACTGATAGTCTGCAAAAGGAAATATACATAAACCTGACTCATGGCATATATAAGTACAATACATATATTTATAACTTTATATTATACCTGACATCCCACTAATCCAGTAGCATGTACACAGGCTCTTATACCTGTCATCCCACTAATACAATAGCATGTACACACACTCTAAAACCTTTCATCCCACAGCACCTTCAACCACTTTAAAAAAACAAACAAACAAGAGCCCTCAAGGTCACCTTAAAGGGACACTGAACCCAAATTTTTTCTTTTATGATTCAGATAGAGCATGCCATTTTAAGCAACTTTCTAATTTACTTCTATTATCAATTTTTCTTCGTTCTCTTGCTATCTTTATTTGAAAAGAAGGCATCTAATTTAAGGAGCCAGCAAATTGTTGGTTCTGCACCATGGACAGCACTTGTTTATTGGTGCTGTCCAATCAGCAACGACAACCCAGGTTGTTCACCAAAAATGGGCCGGCATCTAAACTTGCATTCTTGCTTTTCAAATAAACATACCAAGAGAATGAAGAAAATTTGATAATAGAAGTAAATTAGAAAGTTGCTTAAAATTGCATGCTCTAGCTGAATCACAAAAGAAAAAAATTGGGTTTAGTGTCCCTTTAAAATAAAATGATTGTCAGCCCCAGTGCTGCTTGTTGGTTCTCTTGTTGGTACTCTTACTTTCATAAACTTGTATAAAGGTATTTGTGTGTGAGTATATACTGTATATATATATATATATATATATATATATATATATATATATATATATTATTTAATTGTTAGCCAATTTAGCCAGTGTTTGTGGAACGTTATTCTTTAGGAAATACATAGGAAATTTAAATAAAGAGATGAAATGTAGCAGCAATTGGGCTCAGCTAAAACAAATACATACATAAGGATTCTGTATAAAATGTATTTATTGTCGTTTTACTGCATCCTGACATTTCAATGGTTTTCTCCCTAACAAGATTTAGAGACAATGAGTAATTCAAACAGCATAAAATTTTACATCTAATGATAAACAACACATGGTTTAAAATAGATCAATATTTTAAAGGTTTGAAAATGTATTTCAAGGTATCTAAAGCAGACTCTATTTTGAGCAATAAAGATCTCACCATATTGGCAGTCGGGCATTTTTCCTGTTCCAGTTCTGGATATATATAAAGAATAATGTGTAACAATAAATGAATGATGGTTATTTTAGCCCTGAGAAAGCCATAATCCATCTGATGGGAAACATACAAATCAGAGCTTATTTCAGTTTTTTATATGAGGATAATCATATATAACTAGAACCCTAAAGCAATGTTATAATAATTTTTTTAAGAAGCAAGTGTATGGCAGATATTCAGAGTTGCAGTGGCGCAAAACATTAGTATAATAAAAATAAATGAGGCTAAAAGCACGCTTACAGAGTGCAGAGGGCAAGCACCTATATACCTGCTGCTCTTTATAGGAAATATTCCATAAAAATAAAACAATTTCCTACCATCTGTATTTAGCGACAGACAAATAACAACGTTTTTGCGCTATTCTTCATTCTGAAAGATCATTATTCTTTTGGAGGTAAAAGAGCTGTTTAACTTAGGGCAATGCCCTACAAAAGGCCCTTTTATGGGCTATTGGTAGTTTAGATTAGATTAGGGTGTGTTTTTATTTTGGGGGTCTTTTTTATTTTCATAGGGAATAGGTTTAATTTTTTTTATTTTTGATAATTTGGTTTATTATTTTCTGTAATGTTAGACTTTTAAATTTTTGTAATTTTAGATTAATTTAATCTTAGTATTTTTTATTTTTAAAGTAATGTTAGTTTTTTTATTTTAATTGTAAATTAGTATTTTTTAGTTTAATGTAATTGGGGTTAATTTAGGGGGCTTAGTAATTAAATTAGTTATTTGCGTTGTGGGGGGAGGGGGATTAGTAGTTTATAGGTTAATTAGGCTGAATGCATTGTGGGGGGTTGGCAGGTTAGGGGTTAATAGGTTAAGTTTATTTTGTTGGTGGGGATTAGCGGTTTAGGGGTTAATAGTTTTAATAGGTATTTTGCAATGTGGGTGAATGGCGGATTAGGGGTTAATAGTTTATTATGGTATATTTTGTTGTGGGGTGATGGCGGTTTAGGAGTTAATCACTTTATTAGGTATATAACGTTATGGGGGGTTGGCAGATTAGGGGTTATTAGGTTAATTAGATGTTTTGTGATGTGGGGGTTGGCGGATTAGGGGTTAATATTTTTTATTAGTTGTTGTGGTGGGGGTTGTCGGTTGACATGTAGATAGATATTATGCATGCGTTAGGTGTTAGTTCTTATTTTCAGAGAGTTACGGTGCTCACATTCTTAGTGCAAGGAGTAAAATGGCGAAGTGAAAATGCAGTAAAATGTCTCCATTTTCCCTGCGTAAGTCCTTGCACTGAATATGTGATACCGATTTGTAACGCGGTTCTATGTTATCTTATGGGAGTAAAAATAGTGGGAGACAGGTAATATATATGTGCCGCATTTATATGTGGCGCCATATATGTGATAGCAAAACTGGAGTAAAAACAAGCGTCACCGGCTTTTGCGGGCGACGTCGCATATGTAATCTCGCCCGTAGATTTATCTCCTTCTCCACCTGTAGAGCTGTGGGAGGTTTTTTTATCAGCCAATGAGCGGTCTAAGAAAGTACCAAACTGGTATTGCTACATTTGTTTCAATTTAAAACGTAAGATTTTTTTATTTAACATTTTCTGACAACAAATTTAAACATATTTAAATACATTAAATAAACAAACGTGAGTATAATGTCCCTTTAAATAATTACAGAACTCTCAACCATCCTTTATTTTGCATAATGGTCACTGTATGTGTAATTTGTACCATTTCTGCCAAAAAGAGAATGTGTAAGGTCATGCCAAATTCTTCAAACCATTCCTTCTTGGGCAGAAACAGGAAAGCACCTTTCCCAAAAGTGTTGCCACAAAATTGTAAGCACCCAGTTGTATCTTGTAATATTCACTAGAACTAAGGGGCCTAAACCAAACCCTGACAAACATTCCCAGACCAGTATCTCTCCTCCACCAAAAGTTACAGTAGCGCATATTCTTCTTTATAGTAGTATCTATTACATGCAGTTACATGGCAATTGGTGTATACTGTCCCTTTAAACTCATTATTCTCATGAATCTTGAGGTAACCCACTAATATCTACTTCCATTCCTTACCTGCTAGTGCCCACTATGGTAATCCTAACATCCCCTCCCATCTCTCATGCCTTCCAGTGCCCCCCTCAGTAATCCCACCGAACCCCAGGGGCAGTCCCGCCCACTTTGGGAACTACTTGTATAAATAGTGCTGCCAATAAACAATGAAAATGATGGATTGCGATCACTTTGACATTGAAAACAGCTCATCAGCATCTGCCAATATAATTATCAAACAACAATACATTTCTTACTAGATTTGTACTTATTTAAATGAAAACAACGCATCTCAAATTATTATTTTTTACCTTTAATGGAATTTCAGTTAAACAATACATTTAAGAACAAGAATAAGTTCTTAACAGCAAATGTGACTTCAAACAAGAGCTCACTTTCAGGCTAAATGTTATATGAAAGAAGATTAAGTTACTTGAAACTAACTCCATTAAGTTTATGCATAATTTTATGCATCATGTTTAAAAAGTAGGCCAACCATTTGACACTGAGCTTGTCTGTTCATCAAAGGAAGGGGGGTGTAACAACAGGAGGATTCAAAATGGGCCTGAACTGCACTGCAATTTTGTCCTTTATTAACAACAAATGAGATTTAATTGTTTTTTGAATATTTAATCATTTCCAAGCCCTCGATGATACTCAATATTCATGTCATATCACAAAGGGCTATCTGAGTTAGTGTTCCCACCTCAGCCATGTTTTCCTGGACATTTATGAGTTACACATTCTGTGCATGCATAACTCATAAGTGTGCAGGAAAACATGGCTGAGGTGGCAACCCTAATCTGAGTGCTAGGCTTGTGAACACTCATGGGAGTGATCATATGCAATAAACGTTACCCCTGACGTCACGGTAAGAAAAACATGTGCACACCGGCCCTGCTGTCATCATCACTAATGATCACATGACATTATATATATATATATATATATATATTGAATTCAGATATATTTATATAAGTAAATATATATTACACACAGCAGAGCTATACGAGATGCTGTATTTAAAGTAGGGGATTGCAGCACTCAGTAGTAACTTCTCAAATCTAATATGTAGAGACAAGCTGAAACAAAGTATCAAAACAGAGGCTCACACACAGATGGTCCAATTGACGTGTAACGCATTTATTCATACATGTTTAACCTAAACCTAAATATGCCACTGCAGTGGAAACCTGTTTCAATACCTAAACTCATGTGTACCAGGTACATGAATGACTATCACAAATGTTTGCAAAAATATACATTCAATAAAATAAAACATAACATCAGGAAATCAATCAAAATTGAAACAAGATGTCCCAAATAAAGCAAAAGTTCCACAAATCTTGTGTTAGTTATGGTGAAATTTCTTATTGACAAAAAAGCAACATCTGAGTTCATCCAGAAAAGGTACTGTTATTGGAGAAACAGCTGACAGATTCGAGGTAAAAGCGTCCTCCTATGTCAGCACTTATAAACCATGAGTGTTAATAGCATCTGGCTATTTCCAAATTGCGGCAATAAAGGATAAAGAAAAACGTATACAACCTCTTCCAAGTTAGGATAGGTCCCAGGCAGCACAGACCGGGTTCCGGTTTCTTTAGGCACCGACTTGAAGCATACCATATGAAGTGAGCCAGGACCTGGCATCCGGCTTATGTCTCACCCAGATCACTCGTCCCGTTTCTTGACACTTTCGTTTGTGCAATCTGAACTTTGAGACTTTATACTGGGTAGATCCACTTTCATTCACTTCTGCCGACCTTTTTCCAGAAACAAAGTGTTATTGATCAACACCAATCCGGGTACTTGCTTGCTGCCGCTAAAACTTTCAAATGACTGTGTCGACGCGCGTTTCGCCCCACAATGCTTTGCGTCAGGGCCTCGTCAGGACTGTCAGTCACAGGTGAACTCTCCTTCCATTTAAATCTGTTACCAATTTTGAGGAAGCAAATAGGGCGTATATACACCAGCCTATAGGAAAGGTCATTTAACAACACCACTGTTGAGATTTCCTTGCTTGTATACACCAACAAAAACATTGCTATTTACCTTGTTTATACAAAGTATGACAGACTAAAGAAAAGGAGATAAAACAAAATGAGTTTAAACACTGTCAAAGGGACCAAGTGATGCAGAGCCTTCAATGAATTTATTTTAATTTTATTTAAAACTCCTCAAATGCAATAATTTTACATAAGTTGTTTTGAGGTATTAAAAATAATAGTCTGGACGAACATTACTTTCTTCATATTTGTGCTTAGGCTTTTTAAGGAATGATAGAAATGTAAAAGGAATCATCTTACAAGTTATTTATTATTGCTTATTAAGACTACCTAGGTTGATTTGTCACATTATTTGTGTTTTCAACCCAGGAAAGACCTAAATTCAATTCTTTCATTTAAGCCATAAGGGGACACTGTTTTTAACACATAAGTCCACCTGGCTTCTTTTTTTAGAAGACATATATTATTGTCCCCTCCTCTGCCACTTGTCAGTCCTTGATCAATACCAACAAATTTTAAAGATGCAGTGCTGCTATTGTGTGCATCTTTGAAATGTCTTGCAACACTAGTATCTCTTTCAAAAAGTATGTCATCTCTATGCTCCTGTACCCTGTCCTTGAACATCCGTTTTGTTTTTCCAACATAGAACAGGGGACAGGAGCATTGTAAGAGATACACCACTCCTACTGTGTTACAATTTGAAAAACACCTTATTTCAAAGTTATTGTTAGTATTTGCCGAAAAAGTTTTACACTTTAGCATATAGGGACAATACACACAATGTCCACATGGGAAACTGCCTTTAACTTGTTGGTATTTAGTTAGCCAGTTAGTTGTGGGTTCTGACCTTACAAATCTGCTTTTAACCAACTTCTCTTTTAAGTTAGGAGATTTTTTTGCGGTCAAAAGGGGTCTTTGACCCACTTGTTCAGCAATTTTTTCATCAAATGACAGCAAGTGCCAATGTCGAGACAAAATGTCTCTCAAAGTCTGCCATTGGCAGTTAAATGTGGTTATAAATCTTGTGTTGCTATCCGTAGTAGCCTTTACTTTATTTGAATAAAGGAGATCATTTCTATTTAGTTTCCGTACTTTGTTAAGGGTGAATTTTATTAGTTTGTTCGAATATCCTCTTTCAATGAATTTTTATCACACATTATTTGAGCATGATGCTCAAATTTTGTTTTTGAAGAACAATTTCTCTTCAGTCTCAGCAGTTGTCCAAAGGGAATGCCTCTTTTGAGTGATTCCGGGTGGCTACTGGAAGCTTCTAGTAAGCTGTTTGTTGCTGTGGTCTTTCGATGGTTTTCAGTGGTTATTTTATTACCTTCTTTTTTGATACAAATATCCAGGAAAGGTAATTCTTTCACACTGAATACATGTGTCAACAAAATGTTCCGGTCATTTCTATTTAATGAGTCAATAAATTCTACTAGACAGGCCACAGGCAGAAAAAACAAAGAATATAATAACCGAAGAGAGGAGGTATCCCCAGCGAGAACAGAGAGGGAGAGGGGGAAATATGAGACAAAGGCAAGGGAACAGAGGGAGGCCACGAAGGAGACCCTATCAGGGCTACTAATCCCGACTGCATCAAAAGATGAGTTACAGATTATCAATCTTTCCTCATTCAAACTAAAATTAACACATATCGAAGTTCTAAGAAAAGGTTTATCCTTTAGTCCGACTAATAAACTAAATAAGTTTGATTTCATTAAAGATTTACATCTCTTTGCGAGAAAACTAGTGTTACACCATATAATGTACCAATCGTCTGAAAATAAGAAAGATGAAGAGGCAGTACTTGCCCTCAAATCCCTTCTGGATGACAATGAGTCCACAACTATTTCTGAGAATACAGGAATATTTAGATCTAATTTAAAGACAAAATCCACCTGCTGTCTCCATGTTTGTTAAAGCAGTAGAAAAGGAGATTGAACAGTTACCTGAAGAGAGGATTCTGTCTGATAACTTAACTTCAAGTCAAAGAATGGCGTTAAAAGAACTAACCCAAGCAAAAGGGATAGTGTTTAAGCCAGCGGACAAGGGCGGTAACCTAGTTTTGATGGATGAAACTTTCTATCTAAATGAATCAAAAAGACAATTGTTGGACAGAACTCAGTATGAAAAACTACCTAAAAATCCTTTGTCAAATATGAAATTGAGATTGTATCATATTTTACAAGGAGCCAAAATGGAAGGTCTCATTTCCCTTGATGAGTTCAAGTTCCTTAATCCGGTGTGTCCAGTGATGCCTACCTTTTACACTATCCCGAAAATTCACAAAAATAAGTCTCACCCACCGGGGAGACCAATAGTATCGGGAATAGGAGGCATCAGTGAACACATCGGACAATATGTAGATTTCTTTTTAAGACCGTTCCTTTTATCACTGCCCTCTTATGTTAAAGACACCCCAGATCTCCTTCGAAAAATTTATGACATATCTGTTTCAACTGACACTATTCTTGTATCACTTGACGTTGAAAGTCTCTATTCCTCTATACCTCATGAGGTGGGGATTGGTGCAAGTGAACACTTTTTGAGATCTAGAGGCTCAGAAAGTAACAATCATACTGACTTTGTCATTAAGTTGCTAAGGTTTATCCTGGAGAACAATGTATTTGAATTTGATGGCTCAATTTATAGACAGGTCAGGGGGACAGCAATGGGAGCCGTGTGTGCACCCACATACGCATGCTTACACTTGGGGGCATGGGAGCTTGACATCTTTGAAAAGTTTGGGAAGGTGTTCGGTTCCCATGTATCCCTTTGGCTTAGATATGTGGACGACATCCTCATGTTTTGGGATGGCCCCCTGGCCTGTCTAGTAGAATTTATTGACTCATTAAATAGAAATGACCGGAACATTTTGTTGACACATGTATTCAGTGTGAAAGAATTACCTTTCCTGGATATTTGTATAAAAAAAGAAGGTAATAAAATAACCACTGAAAACCATCGAAAGACCACAGCAACAAACAGCTTACTAGAAGCTTCCAGTAGCCACCCGGAATCACTCAAAAGAGGCATTCCCTTTGGACAACTGCTGAGACTGAAGAGAAATTGTTCTTCAAAAACAAAATTTGAGCATCATGCTCAAATAATGTGTGATAAAAATTCATTGAAAGAGGATATTCGAACAAACTAATAAAATTCACCCTTAACAAAGTACGGAAACTAAATAGAAATGATCTCCTTTATTCAAATAAAGTAAAGGCTACTACGGATAGCAACACAAGATTTATAACCACATTTAACTGCCAATGGCAGACTTTGAGAGACATTTTGTCTCGACATTGGCACTTGCTGTCATTTGATGAAAAAATTGCTGAACAAGTGGGTCAAAGACCCCTTTTGACCGCAAAAAAATCTCCTAACTTAAAAGAGAAGTTGGTTAAAAGCAGATTTGTAAGGTCAGAACCCACAACTAACTGGCTAACTAAATACCAACAAGTTAAAGGCAGTTTCCCATGTGGACATTGTGTGTATTGTCCCTATATGCTAAAGTGTAAAACTTTTTCGGCAAATACTAACAATAACTTTGAAATAAGGTGTTTTTCAAATTGTAACACAGTAGGAGTGGTGTATCTCTTACAATGCTCCTGTCCCCTGTTCTATGTTGGAAAAACAAAACGGATGTTCAAGGACAGGGTACAGGAGCATAGAGATGACATACTTTTTGAAAGAGATACTAGTGTTGCAAGACATTTCAAAGATGCACACAATAGCAGCACTGCATCTTTAAAATTTGTTGGTATTGATCAAGGACTGACAAGTGGCAGAGGAGGGGACAATAATATATGTCTTCTAAAAAAAGAAGCCAGGTGGACTTATGTGTTAAAAACAGTGTCCCCTTATGGCTTAAATGAAAGAATTGAATTTAGGTCTTTCCTGGGTTGAAAACACAAATAATGTGACAAATCAACCTAGGTAGTCTTAATAAGCAATAATAAATAACTTGTAAGATGATTCCTTTTACATTTCTATCATTCCTTAAAAAGCCTAAGCACAAATATGAAGAAAGTAATGTTCGTCCAAACTATTATTTTTAATACCTCAAAACAACTTATGTAAAATTATTGCATTTGAGGAGTTTTAAATAAAATTAAAATAAATTCATTGAAGGCTCTGCATCACTTGGTCCCTTTGACAGTGTTTAAACTCATTTTGTTTTATCTCCTTTTCTTTAGTCTGTCATACTTTGTATAAACAAGGTAAATAGCAATGTTTTTGTTGGTGTATACAAGCAAGGAAATCTCAACAGTGGTGTTGTTAAATGACCTTTCCTATAGGCTGGTGTATATACGCCCTATTTGCTTCCTCAAAATTGGTAACAGATTTAAATGGAAGGAGAGTTCACCTGTGACTGACAGTCCTGACGAGGCCCTGACGCAAAGCATTGTGGGGCGAAACGCGCGTTGACACAGTCATTTGAAAGTTTTAGCGGCAGCAAGCAAGTACCCGGATTGGTGTTGATCAATAACACTTTGTTTCTGGAAAAAGGTCGGCAGAGGTGAATGAAAGTGGATCTACCCAGTATAAAGTCTCAAAGTTCAGATTGCACAAACGAAAGTGTCAAGAAACGGGACGAGTGATCTGGGTGAGACATAAGCCGGATGCCAGGTCCTGGCTCACTTCATATGGTATGCTTCAAGTCGGTGCCTAAAGAAACCGGAACCCGGTCTGTGCTGCCTGGGACCTATCCTAACTTGGAAGAGGTTGTATACGTTTTTCTTTATCCTTTATTGCCGCAATTTGGAAATAGCCAGATGCTATTAACACTCATGGTTTATAAGTGCTGACATAGGAGGACGCTTTTACCTCGAATCTGTCAGCTGTTTCTCCAATAACAGTACCTTTTCTGGATGAACTCAGATGTTGCTTTTTTGTCAATAAGAAATTTCACCATAACTAACACAAGATTTGTGGAACTTTTGCTTTATTTGGGACATCTTGTTTCAATTTTGATTGATTTCCTGATGTTATGTTTTATTTTATTGAATGTATATTTTTGCAAACATTTGTGATAGTCATTCATGTACCTGGTACACATGAGTTTAGGTATTGAAACAGGTTTCCACTGCAGTGGCATATTTAGGTTTAGGTTAAACATGTATGAATAAATGCGTTACACGTCAATTGGACCATCTGTGTGTGAGCCTCTGTTTTGATACTTTGTTTCAGCTTGTCTCTACATATTAGATTTGAGAAGTTACTACTGAGTGCTGCAATCCCCTACTTTAAATACAGCATCTCGTATAGCTCTGCTGTGTGTAATATATATTTACTTATATAAATATATCTGAATTCAATAAAATATTTGGGGTCTGCACCAGGACCTGGTTTATCTAGTGTTATCAGGTTTATATTTATATCAGGCAATCTACCCAAAAGTTGCAATATGGGAGCCTGACTGTAATTTTCTCTCCCTAAAAATTCTAATTAATTAATATATATATATATATATATATATATATATATATATATATATATATATATATATATATATATATATATATATATATATATATATATATATATATATATATATTAGAGCCCGTCTTACATGTAGGAAGAAATTGGACAAAAATGTGCATGCAGAGATGAAAACAAGAACTGCACATGTGAACGGGAACGAGCCTGCATAGCCAATTTATGCAAATGACATTCATTCTCATACAGCAATTGGCTATATTAAAATTAAGCTGTGATATACTGCGCCCAGAATTTTTGGACGATGGCTTGAGTTCATCATTCTGTAATATTTACGAGATTTAAAAGCAAGTGTTTATTACTAATTTTAACATTTTATTAAATAATATTCATATGCACAATATTGATTATCAATATACTTTTAAGATAAGATGGTTAAAATGTGTATTTAAAAACAAAGTTTACTGGTCTTTTAATTAAACTAATATTGTAGTTTTTGGGGCGGTTTATTTGTACCATCTTAGAGAAAGCATTTTACAATCTATTACATTTTTTTTTTAAGAATGTTTCCGTGCTTGTGAGACTTTTAAGCCAATAAAACTTTGAGCATTGCCCTTGTCAGCCATTGAACAGAATATAGTTGTATCAATTGTGTGCAAACATACCTTTCCTGTTCGTTCCAATTTAAACACCATTTAACATTTTTCATCCAAAGATAAATATTTTAAAATTACATTCTTAACTTTCTTCTTTATCACACGCAGAAAATGTTCCTTGAGTAAACCAGTTTGAAGACATTTTCTTTCTAAAAGCCTCTACGCATTTCACTTGCATTTGCATTTATCTAATCACTATAATAAGCAAAGACATCTGAATGTGTCATGGTGGTTACAGGAGAATGGTGTGTTAATGCATTTCATAAAGAAGATTCTGAACATAAAGAATGTCTGCAATTAGGAGGTGGTCTTAGTTCATTGGTTGACTCGGCAGATAGTGTGCAGCTTTTTTGCAAGTTGCTAGATTATAACATAGATCGTGCAATTTGTTTAACCTGCTCTATAGTTAACATATCAGTGGCAGAAATAACATAATATAGAGCTGGATGGATTGGAGGCCAATATTTAAAAATGACTAATAGTTTAAATACTAGAGCACTGATATATTTATTTTTGGTTTTGAGCCATAAGAAAGTATATAGCTCTCTGTCATAGTTTTCACATACAGTGAGAGTGACTGGGGTTCTACACTGATTTTCATATAACTGCATGTAACAGATACTACTATAAAGAATATGCACAGATACTGATCGGTCAGTTATTGGGGGTAGCTGTAATAACTTGCAGCAGCAGTTATTCTAATAGCGGACGGTATCCAGCAGACGTTCATCGGTCAGTGTTTGGCAGGAGGAAAACGACTTTAGTGGGTATACCCAGTCTGGGGTACCGAGACCCGCTACAGACCAATTAGACAATCAGGAGAAAGCTTGAATCTGTAGACATCAGTAAACATCTAAAATTGTGGTGCTTGGTTAGGAGGCTGAAAATCAGCACAATGTTATTTAAAAATAAAGCAGAACTATATATTATTATTACATAAACACTCCCAGATGGGCTATATAAATGGATCACCTACAAAACATTTATGCAAAGAAAAATCTACAGTACAATGTCCTTTTGATGAAAAGGGTGATGAAGGATCCTCTGTAGAAACTGACATATATAAGAATTTTAAAGGGACACTGAACCCAAATTTTTTCTTTTGTGATTCAGATAGAGCATGAAATTTTAAGCAACTTTCCAATTTACTCTTATTATCAAATGTTCTTTATTCTCTTGTTATCTTTATTTTAAATGCAAGAATGTAAGTTTAGATGCCGGCCCATTTTTGGTGAACAACCTAGGTTGTAATTGCTGATTGGTGGATAAATTCATCCACCAATCAAAAACTGCTGTCCAGAGTTCTAAACCAAGAAAAAAGCTTAGATGCCTTCTTTGTCATATAAAGATAGCAAGAGAACGAAGAAACATTGATAATAGGAGTAAATTAGAAAGTTGTTTAAAATTGCATGCTCTATCTGAATTACGAAAGAAAAAGTTTGGGTTCAGTGTCCCTTTAACCCCTTAATGACCGCAGCACTTTTCCATTTTCTGTCCGTTTGGGACCAAGGCTATTTTTACATTTCTGCTGTGTTTGTGTTTAGCTGTAATTCTCCTCTTACTCATTTACTGTACCCACACATATTATATACCGTTTTTCTCGCCATTAAGTGGACTTTCTAAAGATACACTTATTATTATCATATCTTATAATTAACTATAAAAAAAATTATATAATATGAGAAAAAAATGGAAAAAAACACACTTTTTCTAACTTTGACCCCCAAAATCTGTTACACATCTACAACCACCAAAAAACACCCATGCTAAATACTTTCTAAATTTTGTCCTGAGTTAAGAAATACCCAATGTTTACATGTTCTTTGCTTTTTTTGCAAGTTATAGGGCCATAAATACAAGTAGCAGTTTGCTATTTCCAAACCCCTTTTTTTCAAAATTAGCGCTAGTTACATTGGAACACTGATATCTTTCAGGAATCCCTGAATATCCCTAGACATGTATATATTTTTTTTTAGAAGACACCCCAAAGTATTGATCTAGGCCCATTTTGGTATATTTCATGCCACCATTTCACCGCCAAATACAATCAAATAAAAAAAATTGTTCACTTTTTCACAATTTTGTTCACAAACTTTAGGTTTCTCACTGAAATTATTTACAAGCAGCTTGTGCAATTATGGCATAAATGGTTGTAAATTCTTCTCTGGGATCCCCTTTGTTCAGAAATAGCAGACATGTATGGCTTTTGTTGTTGCTTTTTGGTAATTAGAAGGGCGCTAAATGCCACTGCGCACCACACGTGTATTATGCCCAGCAGTAAAGGGGTTAATTAGGGAGCATGTAGGGAGCTTCTAGGGTTAATTTTAGCTTTAATGTAGTGTAGTAGACAACCCAAAGTATTGATCTAGGCCCATTTTGGTATATTTCATGCCACCATTTCACCGCCAGATGCGATCAAATTAAAAAAAACATAATATTTTTCACAATTTTAGGTTTCTCACTGAAATCATTTACAAGCAGCTTGTGCAATTATGGCACAAATGGCTGTAAATGCTTCTCTGGGATCCCCTTTGTTCAGAAATAGCAGACATATATGTCTTTGGCATTGCTTTTTGGTAATTAGAAGGCCGCTAAATGCCTTGCAGGGTTAATTTTAGCGTTAGTGTAGAGATCAGCCTCCCATCTGACACATCACACCCCCTGATCCCTCCCAAACAGCTCCCTTCCCTCCCCCACTACACAATTGTCCCCGCCATCTTAAGTACTGGCAGAAAGTCTGCCAGTACAAAAATAAAGGGAATCTTTGTTGTTGTTTTTTAAAATTGTATAGCATATTTACATATGCTGCTGTGTAGTATTCCCCTTATCCCCCAACCTCCCTGATCCCCCCCCAACACCTCTCTAACCGTCCCACTCTGACTTTTTGGGGGCCATCTTGGGTACTGGCAGCTATCTGCCAGTACCCAGTTTGCAGAAAAAAATGTTTTCTGGGGTTTTTTTTCACAGTTTTTTTTTTCTGTAGTGTAGCTTCCCTCCCACATACCAACCCAACACCCCCTGATTTAGCTTTTTTTTTAAATTTTATTAACATTAATACCCGATTACCTATCCTATTACTAATCCTATTTTCCGTAGTGCAGCGTTCCCACCCGCTGCCTCCCCGTGCACGCGCCCGCCCCCTCCATATCGTGCGCGCCCCGGGCATCCCAACCCATGATCCCGCCCCCCTGCACATCTCCAGGGCCATCGATGGCCGCCACCCGCCTCCCGGTCCTGCTCCCACCCACCAACGAAGGAAGCCACCGATCTCTGGTGCAGAGAGGGCCACAGAGTGGCTCTCTCTGCATCGGATGGCCATACATGGTTATTGCAGGATGCCTCCATATTGAGGCATCACTGCAATAACCGGAAAGCAGCTGGAAGCGAGCAGGATCGCTTCCAGCTGCTTTCCACACCGAGGACGTGCAGGGTACGTCCTCAGGCGTTAACTGCCTTTTTTTTGAGGACGTACCCTGCACGTCCTCGGTCATTAAGGGGTTAAGGAACAGAAGGCTCTATTATATAAATAATTTAGGGCTGGAAGTGGTGTGCTAATTTTTTTTCCACTTGCGTGCAAAAAGTAATCTTTTAATGCGGGTGGGTTAGCATGCGTATTATAAGTTAAAGTATAAAGACTGCACGCAGATGGGCGCTAACTTCGGATATTGTGACCGTGTTAACTTTGTCCCCCCCCCTTAAACTTCAATGGAGTGCACTAACCCGACACGCATTAGACCAACTGTGCTAAACCCAAAAGGTAGTTATGCATATTTTCTATTCCAATGCTCTTCACATAGAAGAAAATTGTCTTTTTATAAAAAAATAATAATAACAATAAATATATATATCTCAGATGATTTTTAAAAAAAATATATCTATACCTATATATCTATATGAACCTATACAGTTATAGATATATATACAGATTTATATAGAAACATATTTATACACAATTAAAAACAACATTTTATTCTAAGTGAAGAACATTGGAATGTAAAATATTTACAAGAAAAACACTGTAAAAAGATTAAAAATAATAAAATGGATAAAAAATGTTTTTTTCATGTTTAAATGTATTTGAATGGAGAGGGCTCAAAAGTGAATATATATTTCTATACATTTGTTTATATGTGCATATATATTTGTATAAACAATATATACACATATAAACACATAAATACACATGTATATATACACATTTAGACATATATATGTATATATATATATATATATATATATATATATATATATATATATATATATATAAATATATATATACATACATACACACACACACATTATAGCCCTTTCCAGTCAGCAACCTTATTATATACCTTTTTAATATAAATATGGAATATTTTAAACAGAAAGTGTATATATGAGTGTAATAGTTTATTTTAATGTATTTATGTTGTGTTTTGGTTACACTTTACGATAGGGCTTCAGGCACGTTAATCTGTTGCGCAAAACCGTTTACTTTCATCTTGCAATATGCACGCTAGTTAGTATGGCCGTGATATTGCTTATTGTGACCCATGCTAACAATACCACGTCACTTGTAATCTAGCCCTTAAATAGGAAATCTTGATTTTACAGAATTATCAAACAGCAGGGATGATACTCAGAGGCTTGAGATTTCTCAAAGTACCTGGGACTCATTTACAGGATACAATCAAACCAGACTTCAGTGAACACTTGGAAGAAATTCTGAATGAATGTTCTAATAAGATTATGACACTTATTTTTAATGAGGAAAAGTTAAACCTGGATAAGATAAATAAACTTACAGAAAAAATTACTGTGTTACGAAATAAATAGGAGGAGAATAGTGAGTTTAAGGAACTTAATGATAAGATGAAAAATGAAGTAATGAGAACAAGGTCAGAAGTGAAAATCAAAAAGAAAAATAAATTTATCAGGATTACCAGAACAAACAAGAATACACATTTAATAAAATACACAAAAATCATAATAGTGATTATGATGAAGAAAAATCTAAAAATTCCACTAAAGAAGGAACTGAAAAAAAGGTGACCCTTTGGAGGGACAAATGGAGGGAAAGAAAGCAAAAGATCATAGACCAATACAGGTTGAGGAACATGAAATAGATGGCAAATCTATAGATGACAGAAAATTGGACTGTCATAAGCTCTTTTCTCAGAGAGAGTTAGGCACCCACTTCTATTGCAGTAGAAGATTTCTTGGATACACTAGAATTCCTAGAGAAAGAGAATCTGCTGATCAACTCGATCACCAAGTTATACTGAATAGTGGCTTAAAAACAAAATCCAAGTTTATGCCTAATTTTAGTCCCTATAGTGAACACTTTTGTTAAATTAGCTGAAATTGATATTCAGAAACTAAGTGTATACTCACTAATACAAGTTAACTTGGGTGAATATAAAAGGATAGCACTATGTGAATTAAAAATAACAATATAGTTATTAAGCCATCTGGCAAGAGGGGCAATGTAGTCATCCAAGATGCAGATAAATATGTACAAGAGTGCAATATACAACTAAAGTATAAGACACAATATTTACAGTTACAGAGTAATCCACTTGATAAAGTAATGAAATAATTACATTTTATTTTGAAGGAGGAATACACAAATAAAGACAATACAAAAGAAGAGTCTGACTTTCTGTTGCCCAGATAGCCACATATACCAACATTTTATGCTATACCTAAGGTCCACAAAGAGGTGAAAAAATATCCTCCAGGAAGGCTGATCATTTCTGGTATAGGTGGAACACTGGAGGGCATAGGGCATATTGATCAATTTTTATAACCTTTTTGTCAGTGGTTTAATTTCTTTTGTTCAGGATAACCAGATCTATTACAGATAATTAACTAATTAAATGTTTCTAATGAAACATGACATAGAGACTCTTTATTCTAGCATAATACCACAAGGGTATTATGGCAGTCAAAATATTTTTGTGCCCCATTGAGGAAGAGCCTTACAAATACATTCATACTTAAAAGGTAAGAAGAGTGCTGTTATAAACTCTCTGTTTTTATTTTTAGTTTACTTGTATAGTTTTAGACTTCAGCACCTGTATCATCATGTACCTTTTGGTTGCTATATTGTCTAGAACGAGTGGGGAATTTACATTAACATTTAAAAATGAGATGTGTTTAATTTTTAAAAATAGCACAAGACAGTTGTGGATTGGCTATCAGCGTGCCTGCAGCATATACTTGTACAAGCATAATACACATAAGGGAGCATTTGGAAAACACTGGACAGCACCAGAGACAGAGATGCCTTAGGACCAGTCAACACAGCAGATTTGCATAATCAACAAATGCAAGATAACACGACAATGCAATAGCACTTTTTTTTGGACAATTTTAGAAGTTATGTCTTAATTCCACTCCTCCTGTACCATGTGACAGCCATCAGCCAATCACAAATGCATGCACATACTATGTGACAGCCATCAGCCATTCACAAATGGATACACACTTATTCTTGCACATGCTCAGTAGGAGCTGGTGACTCAAAAAGTTTAAATATAAAAAGACTTTGTAGTGGGAAAAAGGAAGGCGCCAATAGGGTAATAACGCTAATACCCAGATGAAATGTAGAGAGGGTGGGGACCAATACTCACAAACAAAGCTGCACTGTGGCGTGCCTGAAAAAGCAGACCGGGACCTCAGCGTCGTCCGGAAGACAGACAAAGGTAGCAGCTAATCCTAGAGCCGGACCATGTTCTTCCGTATGGCCAATCAGGATTTCAGAGTAGTGACACACCTTCCACTTTATGTGCCGGGAATCTGTACACTTGCGGAGGAAAAGTCAGGTAGCGGTGGACGGTGTTTAAAGCTCCGGTTTGCCAACACTTGCACAGTCCACAAATGGAAAGAGGGGAGAACAAACTCCAGCAGGGTAAAGATAAAACAATTTTATTAAAATGTTTTAAAATAAAGCAACGCATTTCTCGGCTACACAGAGCCGTTTCATCAGGCTGTAATACATGTTCTAAAAAGCCTGCTGCTTAAAAACCTCCTCTAACCAATCATATTGCTTCAAAATTTACACACCCCTAACGAGGCAGCTTGCGTCTCAATTGACAGCTGACTGACAAACACAGTGCAAGTTTGCATTCGACTTCAAATACACAGTGACATAGTAAAAGCATTAACACTTAGATCTAACAAAAGGCAGCCTACCAAGAATATTTTGGTGCCTTATTAAATTAACGTTTCCATTTTCATGTATAATATTTTAAAATACATTTTATATTTCATTAGGAGATTAATGCATTCACTCTAAATATTCAGATAACACCATCAAATCCATGGACTACTGGGTAATCATGTATATATACATTTACTTAATGGATCTTATATTCACATTTTTTCTTAATAATATTACAATTCATACGGCCAATGATAATCAAATGGTGGAATCTATTCAAATATGCACAACCATAATCTACAAAATACAGATTGAATATTGATTAATAATACTATTTCATAAACAAACTAAATATTTGATGTGGCAAAATGGCTCATGCAGTCCTAAAAATATATATCTTTTATACAAGCGTGTACAAGCTCTATTTGTATTATATTATTATCCCATTGCTATTTTGTATTGGTTGAAAGTCATTATATTAATGTTTACACGCTTGTATAAAAGATATATATTTTTAGGACTGCATGAGCCATTTTGCCACATCAAATATTTAGTTTGTTTATGAAATAGTATTATTAATCAATATTCAGTCTGTATTTTGTAGATTATGGTTGTGCATATTTGAATAGATTCCACCATTTGATTATCATTGGCCGTATGAATTGTAATATTATTAAGAAAAAATGTGAATATAAGATCCATTAAGTAAGTGTATATATACATGATTACCCAGTAGTCCATGGATTTGATGGTGTTATCTGAATATTTAGAGTGAATGCATTAATCTCCTAATGAAATATAAAATGTATTTTAAAATATTATACATGAAAATGGAAACGTTAATTTAATAAGGCACCAAAATATTCTTGGTAGGCTGCCTTTTGTTAGATCTAAGTGTTAATGCTTTTACTATGTCACTGTGTATTTGAAGTGGAACGCAAACTTGCACTGTGTTTGTCAGTCAGCTGTGAATTGAGACGCAAGCTGCCTCGTTAGGGGTGTGTAAATTTTGAAGCGATATGATTGGTTAGAGGAGGTTTTTAAGCAGCAGGCTTTTTAGAACATGTATTACAGCCTGATGAAACGGCTCTGTGTAGCCGAGAAACGCGTTGCTTTATTTTAAAACATTTTAATAAAATTGTTTTATCTTTACCCTGCTGGAATTTGTTCTCCCCTCTTTCCATTTGTGGACTGTGCAAGTGTTGAAAAACCGGAGCTTTAAACACCGTCCACCGCTACCTGACTTTTCCTCCGCAAGTGTACAGATTCCCGGCACATAAAGAGGAAGGTGTGTCACTACTCTGAGATCCTGATTGGCCATACGGAACACGGTCCAGCTCGAGGATTAGCTGCTGCCTTTGTCTGTCTTCCGGGCGACGCTGAGGTCCCGGTCTGCTTTTTCAGGCACGCCACAGTGCCGCTTTGTTTGTGAGCATTGGTCCCCACCCTCTCTACATTTCATCTGGGTATTAGCGTTATTACCCTATTGGCGCCTTCCTTTTTCCCACTACAGATTTCTCCACCGTCGACACACGTAACGGAAGAGCAGCCTACCATTGGACGATTTGGACAAACCCCTACCATCTTTGTCCTGAGCGCACCTCCGTCAAGAATTAGTTTCTCTGACTTTCATTTGCATAAAAAGACTTTACACATTTAGTTAATGGAAGTAAATTGGAAAGTTGTTTAAAATGGCATGCTCTATCTCAATAATGAAAGTTTAATTTTGATTGAGTGTCCCTTTAAAGCTTTCCCAAAGATCAACATAAGAACTTTGTCTTAGGTAAGAAAACTTTCACATTTTAAAACCTGTTTTTAGAATTATGTCCCTTTAAAATGAAGAGCCTGAGTCATGTTTCAAGTCAGCACTGTTACTTTGTAGTTTGTCCTCATAATGAGCAATGAGAGTGCAAGGAAAAAAGGGAAGAACAGAAGAATGTAGTCTCTGCCCCAGGGCTCACTTTCAGAAACCCAACATTAAGAGAAAAGGAAGATATTTATATATCACAGTGTATCATAAAAACAGCCAGATTTATAGTTTCTACCTAACTCTTATATATAACCTTACTCCAACACACTGTTTTGCTTGCCATGTAAACGTCTTACACAAACACACATATTAGTACATTGTCTCGCCCTTGTCACAAACTAAAGCCTCTTAACCCACAGTTGTGTAACACAAGAAATAATATCACTTAAAACTCAAACAGCAAAGTCACAGCCTTTCAGAATCTGGTCCCTATTGGGAGGCGATCTTCTCTACAGAGCAAATGACTGAAAGTATTAAATGGAAAAATCAGTTTATCACAGTCTGTGCAGCGTAAGCACAAACATTAACAAATTAAAACATTTCAATAAATCCCAGTAGGCCTATACAGCGAAGATTTATATACTTACATATAATTATATCTGAGTAATTTAAAGGGACACTAAACCCACATTTTTTCTTTCATGATTCAGATAGAGCATGCAATTTTAAGCAACTTTCTAGCTTACTCATATTATCATTTTTTCTTTGTTCTCTTGCTATCTGTGATGATAGCAGGATGTGATGTCACTAGCATGTGGGCGGGGCTTAGGTCCGGTGTCTGTGTCGCAGTTAGTTTAGTACAATCAACCTGTCTGGATGTGTATTGCTATGCTCTGTAATAAAATAGAGTTGTACCATCATTGCTGTGTCCTGCATATGTCCTGCATCTCATGACATGGTGTCAGAAGTTCTGGACTACGCTTCTGTTTCTGATGATGACGATGTCAAAGTTTACCCCACCTGAGCCTTTTGACTTTTCTCAGCCTGCAGCTTGGCCCACATGGCGTCAGCGGTTTCAGCGCTTCAGGATTGCATCCAAACTGAACAAGGAGAGTGGTGAAGTACAAGTTAATTCTCTTTTATATTCTATGGGGAAAGATGTAGAGCCAGTGTTCAATGCTTTTACTTTCCAAGAAGGGGACGAAGTTAACTTTGATATAGTTATGGATAAACTCAGTGCCCACTTTGTGCCCAAAAGAAATGTGATTCATGAGAGAGCTTGTTTTCACAAACGTAATCAGCGTGTGGGAGAATCTGTGGAGTCATTTGTGCGCAGCCTGTATGAATTAGCTGAATTCTGTGAGTTTGGTGTTGCTAAAGAAGAGCAAATCAGAGACAGAATAGTTATTGGAATTGCAGATGCTGAAGTCTCCCTGAAGCTGCAGTTAGAGCCTGATTTAACGTTAGACGGGGCTATTAGGATGGCCCGCCAGAGTGAACTGGTGAAAAAGCAAAGTGCTGATCTGAGGTCTGAGAGTATTGTGGATGAAGTGCAACAGTCTAGGAAAATTACTAGTGAAAGGCACAGTGTGAGCGGTAGATCTAAAGTACTGGAAAGGCCTAGAAGTGGATGGGCGCAACATGGCCGATGCACACGGTGCTACCGGGCTCATGATCAGAGTGCTATATGCCCGGCCAGAGATAAAAGATGCAGAAAATGTAACAGAATAGGCCATTTTGAAGTGGTGTGTAAAACTGAATACATTAAGGAGATGCAGGTGGACAGTGACCAGGAGGGTCAGGAAGTGTCTTTTGTGGGGTCTGTTGTGGAACGGTCAAGCTCAGAGGAAGATTGGAAAGTTACTTTTACTGTAATGGGAGCCAATGTTGATTTTAAGATTGACACAGGAGCTGATATCACTGTAATGTCTTTTGCTGAATTTATGAAACTGCCTCGACAGCCCCAGCTGGC
Source organism: Bombina bombina (assembly GCF_027579735.1). Lineage (NCBI taxonomy): Eukaryota > Metazoa > Chordata > Amphibia > Anura > Bombinatoridae > Bombina > Bombina bombina. The sequence goes on from NC_069504.1 coordinate 275,929,465, forward strand.
GAAGGTTACTACAAATGTTCATAGTCCTGGTGGCCGCATTGATTGTGTGGGGAAATTTCTTGCAAGCTGTGAGTACAAACAAAAAAAGTTCACCATGTGGGTGCATGTGATCCGAGGTCAGTGTGTTAACAGTTTATTGAGCAGAAAAGCAGCCTGTGACTTGGGCCTCGTGGCCAGAGTGAATGAGATCTCTGAAGATATGTTTGGCGAGTTGGGCCTACTGAGCTGCAAACCTGTCCGTATAGCACTTAAAAGTGACGCAGTCCCGTACAGTATTTCTACTCCTCGTAGAATTCCGTTCCCGCTCATGCCTCAAGTGGAGAAAGAGCTCATGCGCATGAAGTCTATGGGGGTTATTGAAGAGGTTGTTGAGGCAACTGATTGGTGTGCCCCCATTGTTCCAGTTGCAAAGAAAAACGGAAAGGTGCGCATCTGTGTGGACCTGAAAAGGTTGAATGAGGCAGTGAAGAGGGAGAGATTTGTGCTGCCGACACTGGAAGATATAGCCCCGAAGTTGGCTGGGGCGAAGTTCTTTTCCACATTAGACGCTTCTAGCGGCTTTTGGCAGATCCCCCTGGATCCAAAGTGCCGCAAACTGACTACCTTTATCACTCCGGTAGGTCGGTTCTGTTTCTGCAGACTTCCCTTTGGGATATCCTCCGCTCCTGAGATCTTTCAGAGGGAAATGAGTTCTCTCCTGAGTGGCCACGTGGGCACAGCAGTCGTCATGGACGACATTCTAGTGTATGGGTCTACAGTGGAGGAGCATGATCAGCGTTTGAGTTGTGTGCTGCAGGCTATCAAAGAGTCTGGGCTGAAGCTGAATAAAGAAAAATGTCATTTTAGGAAAACTGAATTATGCTACTTTGGGCATATCATCAACGGGGATGGCATCAAGCCGGACCCCGAGAAAATTCGGGCTATTGAACAGATGAAAAGCCCTCCTGATGTACATGAGCTGAGACAGATATTGGGCCTTGTAAATTACGTGGGCAAGTTTCTTCCAGATTTATCTACAGTTTTGCACCCTATCACAGAGTTGCTTAAGAAAGATGTTGCCTGGGTCTGGGGACCCTCACAAGAAAAAGCGTTCCTGCATGCTAAGTCCCTGCTGGGGTCTGCCCCAGTGCTGGGGTTCTACGACCCTTCAAAAAAGACTGTGGTTAGTGCTGATGCAAGCAGTTATGGGTTGGGGGCTGCACTCCTGCAGCTGAATGACAACAAACTACAGCCCATCGCCTACTGTTCCCGCACACTGACGGCTGCGGAGTCAAAATACGCTCAAATTGAGAAAGAGTGCCTGGCTGCAGTTTGGGCCTGTGAGCGCTTTCAGCGTTATCTAGTGGGTTTGGAGAAATTTAGTCTGGAAACTGACCACAAACCGCTAGTCCCTCTTATCAATTCTTATGACATCGACAAAACACCCTTGAGATGCCAGAGACTTTTAATGAGACTACTCAGGTTCAATGTTCAGGCAGTGCATGTGCCGGGGAAGCAGCTGGTTGTGGCAGATACACTGTCCAGGCTCCCGCTGGCTGCTGCTGAAGAATCCTCCACAGAGTCGGATGTAAAAGTGTATGTTGATTCAGTTCTGGCCTTTAAGTCCATTTCTTCAAGGAAACTGGAAGAGATAAAGAAAGAGACATATTTGGACACAGATCTGCAAGAAGTTATAAGGTACATAAGAGATGGCTGGCCCGAGAGCCGGGCAGCCTGGATGTCTTTAAATGCTTACCAGCCAGAGAGGTCGCAGCTCACGGAGCTGGAGGGGTTGGTGCTGTTCCAAGACCGTATTGTAATTCCCGTCAGCATGAGGAAGGAGATGTTAAAAAGGATTCACGATGGCCACTTAGGCATTACAAAGTGCAGAGAAAGAGCAGCTACAGCTGTGTGGTGGCCTGGGATCAGCTCCGACATTGCAAATCACGTGTCTAAATGTGCCTTTTGCCGGGAACGCCGGCCTACTCAGAGAAGGGAGCCCTTAATGTCTACTCCGCTGCCTGCGGGGCCGTGGCAGAAAATAGCTGCTGATTTGTGCGAACTGCACGGGAAAAAGTTTCTTGTTGTTATCGACTACTATTCCAGGTATTTGGAAATAGCACCCCTGAATGATATCACAAGTCAGGCCGTTATCATTCGCCTGAAGAGCTTGTTCGCCCGCTGGGGCATTCCAATGGAGCTGGTGAGTGATAATGGCATGCAGTTCGCTTCTACAGAGTTCAGTGCTTTCAGCAGGGAATATGATTTTGTACATTCCACGTCAAGTCCACATTATCCGCAGGCCAACGGAATGGCTGAAAGGGCAGTTCAAACAACAAAATTCATTCTAAAGCAATCTGAACCGTACCTAGCCCTCTTGTCATACAGGGCGACGCCCATTCAAGCCACCGGGTTTAGCCCGGCACAGCTGATGCTAGGACGCCAGATTCGCACCACTTTACCCTCAGTGGGTGTCTTCAAGCCGCCTGGCCCTGTTCCTCGGGACGAAGTCCTTAGGAGGGATGAAGAGGCCAAAAAGGGTTATCGTTTCTTCTACGACAGGAGACATTCTGTCAGGCCTTTACAGGAACTGAAAGCGGGCCAAAGTGTCAGAATTAAACTGGATGATGAGAAGAAATGGAAGACGCCTGCTACGGTAGTGGGCCGCTCTCCAGAACCAAGGTCTTACACAGTCCTTACAGAGGGAGGGACGGTTACACGCCGTAACCGAAGACATCTTCAGCCTGTACCTGAGAGTCTGGAACCGGATACCTCAGTACCACCGCCGGTGGGATCTCCTGTTCTAAGAGAGGTGCCTTCCCCTCAGCAAGATCATAGCGGGGATATATCTTTGCCTCCAGCAGACTCTTGTTCACCATCTTCTGTATCAGAGGACAGTTCATGCAAAGTTACATCAAGCGGAAGAGTGGTGAGGCTTCCGGCCCGATACAGGGACTGACTTTAGCTAGAACAGTGACCGGAAGTATGGGCAGAATAATCCCATGGTCACTGTGGACTAGGGTAGTCTACCCCGATGTCCAAGTCAGGATGTAATTTATTTGTTCATGTTTTCTAATCTATCTGTTTTTATAATGTTCTAAAACAAAATGTTGTTGTATACCCTGTTGGTGTACCTTGTTATTTAATATATGCGAATGTATGCTTTGCCTTTGAAAAAGGGGAAGATGTGATGATAGCAGGATGTGATGTCACTAGCATGTGGGCGGGGCTTAGGTCCGGTGTCTGTGTCGCAGTTAGTTTAGTACAATCAACCTGTCTGGATGTGTATTGCTATGCTCTGTAATAAAATAGAGTTGTACCATCATTGCTGTGTCCTGCATATGTCCTGCATCTCATGACACTATCTTTATTTAAAAAGCAGGAATGTGATGCATAGGAGCCGGCCCATTTTTGGTTTAGAACCTGGGTTATGCTTGCTTATTGGTGAGTAAATGTAAACCTCCAATAAGCAAGCGCTATCCATGGTTCTGAACCTAAAATGGGCTGGCTGCTTTTAAAATAAAGATAGCAAAAGAACAAAGAACAATTAATAATAGGAGTAAATTAGAAAGTTGATTAAAATGTCATGCTCTATCTGAATTATGAAAGAAAAAAAAACTGGGTTCAGTGTCCCTTTAACATACAATTACACATAATTACATCTTAGTCCCTTTAACATACAAGTAACACTGGTCTTGAAATGACCAAGTTGGGCATTTTACCATAAAACTAGATTAAAATTATACACTTTTTTAAGTTTTAAGATATGCACATTTGTATCTACATTGCACTGAAAACTTGTAACAGAGAATTATAATTGTCATTAGTCTGTCAATTGTTGCCTAAGGTAGGGCTCACCAGTGTAAGGCAAAAGTGCCACATATGTAGGGTGACCATATTGCCACTTTAAAAAGGGACACATATGAAAAATACATATGTTAGGGCTGTTTTCAGGGCTGTTTAAAAATGTTTTATATAAGAACCCTGACATATGTATTTTTCATATGTGTCCCTTTTTAAAGCAGCAATATGGTCACCCTACACATATGGCACTCAGAATGTTTTTTTTTTCTTCTCAATGGTGTTGCACAAGGTGTGGCAGTCCTTTTGGTGCCACGCTTGGTTTGTCATGCAGTGATGCAACCAGGCCCAGCCCTGTCCTCTTCTCACTCCCATGCAATGGCTTGGTGCAAATAGTTTTATAATAATAATAATAATAGAGAAAGCACACCCCGCTCAGGGGAAACCTGAGCAGTACACAGCAGGCGGCTCAGTAGATATAAAGGTAAAAAGATTAATAGAGGGACTTAAGGGTCAAGGATGCCGCAGGACCAGTAGTCTGATCGACTCTTCATTATTTGTATATTCATTTGTTGCTATTATTACTATTACATGTTTGTACTTTATCACAATTAAATGAAGGCAGTTCCAACTGATAACTTTATACCATTACTTTAGCACAACGCTCACACATGGTTGCCAGTCGCTTAACTAGGGCGTTAAGAAATACTTTACCATGCTGTAAGGTTATACTATTCACACAAATGTGGTACAAAGACTCAACATTAAATATCTCAGTGTATTATTTATAAATAATATTCAGCACCACGCATCCAAGTATTTAATGTTCTAACAACGTGCCTCGTATTCTGATCTTGACGTGATCTGTGCACTTTAACCTCGCTCTACCAGACCGACATTTCAGCATGTTATAACATATAAAAACATTATATTATAACAATATTGATTGTTGTAAAAACATAATTTATGCTTACCTGATAAATTTATTTCTCTTGTAGTGTATCCAGTCCACGGATCATCCATTACTTATGGAATATATTCTCCTTCCCAACAGGAAGCTGCAAGAGTCCACCCACAGCAAAGCTGCTATATAGCTCCTCCCCTAACTGCCATATTCAGTCATTCGACCGAAAACATGCAGAGAAAGGAAAAACCATAGGGTGCAGTGGTGACTGTAGTTCAAATGAAAAAATTACCTGCCTTAAAGTGACAGGGCGGGCCGTGGACTGGATACACTACAAGAGAAATAAATTTATCAGGTAAGCATAAATTATGTTTTCTCTTGTTAAGTGTATCCAGTCCACGGATCATCCATTACTTATGGAATACCAATACCAAAGCTAAAGTACACGGATGATGGGAGGGACAAGGCAGGTACTTAAACGGAAGTTACCACTGTCTGTAAAAAACCCTTTCTCCCAAAAATAGCCTCCGAAGAAGCAAGGTATCAAATTTGTTAAATTTGAAAAGTATGAAGCGCAGACCAAGACTCCATCTTGTAAACCTGTTCAACAGAAGCCACATTTAAAAAAGGCCCAAGTGAAAACCACAGCTCTAGTAGAATGAGCTGTAATCCCTTCAGGAGGCTGCTGTCCAGCAGTCTCATAAGCTAAATGAATTATGCTTTTTAACCAAAAAGACAGAGAGGCTGCTGAAGTCTTTTGACCTCTCCTCTGTCCAGAATAGACAACAAACAAGGTGAACGTTTGATGAAAACTGTAGTAGCTTGTAAGTAAAACTTTAAAGCACAAAGCACGTCCAATATTGTGTAATAGACGTTCCTTCTTTGAGGAAGGATTAGGATACAAGCATGGAACAACTATCTCTTGAGTGATGTACTTGTTAGATACCACCTTAGGAAAAAACCCAGGTTGGTACGCAGGACTACCTTATCCGTACGAAGGACCAGATAAGGAGAATCACATTGTAACACAGATAACTTGGAGACTCTACGAGTCGAGGAATTAGCTACCCAAAAGGAACTTTCCAAGATAAAGATTGATATCTATGGAACAAAAAAGGTTCAAACGGAACTTCTTGAAGAACCTTAAGAATCAGGTTTAAGCTCCATGGCGGAGCAACAGTTTTAAACACAGGCTTGGATCTAACCAAAGCCTGACCAAATGCCTGAACGTCTAGAATACCTGCCAGACGCTTGTGCAAAAAAATAGACAGAGTAAAAATCTGTCCCCTTTTAAGGAATTAGCTGACAACCCTTTTCTCAAAAACATCTTGGAGAAAAGATAATATCCTGGGAATCCAGACTTTACTCCATGAGTAACCCTTGGATTCATAACAATCAGATATTTACACCATATCTATGTTCAATTTTCCTAGAGACAGGCTTTCATGTCTGTATTAAGGTATCAATGACTGACTCGGAGAAGCCATGCTTTGATAACATCAAGCGTTCAGTCTCCAGGCAGTCCATCTCAGATTGATTCTATTTAGATGGTTGAAAGGACCCTGAGGTAGAGGGACCTGTCTCAGAAGCAGAGACCGTGATGGAAAGGATGACATGTCCACCAGATCTGCATACCAGGTCCTGCGTGGCTACGCAGGCGCTGTCAAAAACACCAAAGCCCTCTCCTGCTTGGTCTTGACCTCCGGAGGAAATCCCACTCCCCCGGAAGAAAAGTCTGACGACTTAGAAAATCCACCTCCCAGTTCTCAACACCTGGGATATGGATAGCTGATAGACAAGAGTGAGTCTCTGTCCAGTGAATTATTGTAAGACTTCTAACATCGCTAGGGAACTTCTGTTCCCCCTTGATGGCTGATGTAAGCCACAGTCGTGTATATTGTCCGACTGAGTATGATGTACCTCAGAGTTGCTAACTGAGGCCAAGTCTGAAGAGCATGGAATATCACTCCCAGTTCCAGAATATTTATTAGAAGGAGGGTCTCCTCCTAAGTCCACTATCCCTGAGCCTTCAGGGAGTTCCAGACTGCATCCCAACCTAAAAGGCTGGCATCTATTGTAACAATTGTCCCATCTGACCTGCGGAAGGTCATACCCTTGGACAGATGGACCCGACATAGTCACCAGAGAAGAGAATCTCTGGTCTCTTGGTCCAGGTTTAACAGGGGGACAAATCTGTGTAATCCCCGTTCCTCTGACTGAGCATGCATAGTTGCAGCGGTCTGAAATGTAGACGTGCAAACGGTACTATGTCCCTTGCCACTACCATTAAGCCGATTTCATTCATGTACTGAGCCACCGAAGGGCGCGGATGGGATGAAAAAACACGGCAGAAATTTAGAAACTTTGACAACCTGGACTCCGTTAGGTAAATTTTCATTTCTACAGAATCTATCAGAGTCCCTAGGAGGGAAACCCTTGAGATTGGGGATAGAGAACTCTTTCATTGTTCACTTTCCACCCATGTGATCTCAGAAATGCCAGTACTACGTCCGTATGAGACTGGGCAATTTGGATGTTTGATGCCTGTATCAGGATGTCGTCTAAATAAGGGGCCACTTCTATGCCCCGCGGTCTAAGGACCGCCAAAGCGACCCCAGAACCTCCATAAAGATTCTTGGGGCTGTAGATATCCCAAAGGAAAGAGCTACAAACTGGTAATGCCTGTCTAGAAAGGCAAACCTGAAAAACGATTGTAAGGAGACTCGAGGATAAGCATCCTTCAAATCCATTGTAGTCCTCTATTGACTCTCCTGGATCATAGTTAAGATGGTACGAATAGTTTCCATCTTAAATGACGGAATTCTGAGGAATTTGTTTAAGATCTTTAGATCCAAAATAGGTCTGAAGGTTCCCTCTCCTTGGGAACCACAAACAGATTTAAGTAAAAACTCTGTCCCTGTTCCTCTCTTGGAACTGGATGGATCTCGTACACAATGTAAGAATGCCTCCTTCTTTATCTGGTTTGCAGATAATTGTGAAAGGCGAAATCTCCCCTTTTTTTGGGGGGGAATCTTTGAAATCCAGAAGATATCTCTGGGATATAAATTCCAATGCCTAGGGATCCTGGGCATCTCTTGCCCACGCCTGGGCGAAGAATGAAAGTCTGCCCCCTATAGGATCCGTTACCGGATAGGGGTCCGTTCCTTCATGCTGCCTTAGAGGCAGCAGCAGGCTCCTTGGCCTGCTTATCTTTGTTCCAGGTCCGATTGTCTCCAGACCGCCTTGGACTGAGCAAAAATTCCCTCTTGTTTTGCCTTAGAGGAAGAGGATGCCACACCTGCCCTGAACTTTTTAAAAAGGCACGAAAATTAGACTTTTTTTTTTTTTTTTTTGGCCCTTGATTTGGACCTATCCTGAGGAAGGGCATGACCTTTTCCTCCAGTGATATAAGCAATAATCTCCTTCAAACCAGGCCCGAATAGGGTCTGCCCCTTGAAGGGAAGTTAAGTAGCTTATTTATTAAAGTCACGACAGCTGACCATGATATAAGCCATAGCGCTCTGCGCGCCAGTATAGTAAAAAACAGAATTCTTAGCCGTTAGTCTAGTCAAATGAACAAGGCATCAGAAAACAAAGGAATTGGCTAGCATAAGCTTGTCAAATATATTCATCCAATGGAGTCGCTTAACTGTAAAGCCTCATCAAGAGACTCAACCCAGAACGCCGCAGCAGCAGTGACAGAAGCAATGTATGCAAGGGGCTGTAGGATAAAACCCTGTTGAATAAACATTTTTTATCCATTGGATCTAAAAAGCACAACTGTCCTCGTCAGAGGTAGTGGTACGCTTAGCTAGAGTAGAAACTCTTCTCTCCACCTTAGGAACTGTCTGCCAGAAGTCCCGTGTGGTGGTAACTATTAGAAAACATTCTTCTAAAAAATAGGAGGGGAAGAGAACGGCACACCTGGTCTATCCCATTCCTTATTAAAAAAAAAAAAAATTTAGTAAACCTCTTTAGGTATTGGAAAAACATCAGTACACACCGGCACTGCATATTATTTATCCAGTCTACACAATTTCTCTGGCCCTGCGATTGTACACATTCATTCAGAGCAGCCAAAGCCTCCCTGAGCAACAAGTGGAGGTTCTCAAGCATAAATTTTAAATGTAGAAATATCAGAATCAGGTTAAATCATCTTCCCTGAGTCAAAAAAAAAATCACCCACAGACTAAGCATATTGTGAGGTAGTATCATACATGGTTCTTAAAGCGTCTGTATGCTCTGTATCTACCCCCAGAGCTAACTGCTTTCCTTTCATTTCAGGTAGTCTGACTAATACTGCTGCCAGAATATTATTCACCACCTTTGCTATGTCTTTTAAAAATAAACGCTATGGGCGCCCTTGATGTACTTGGCGCCATTTGAGCGTGAGTCCCTGAAGCGGGAGTCGAAGGTTCTGACACGTGGGGAGAGTTAGTCGGCATAACTTTCCCCTCGACAGAATCCCCTGGTAAAAGAAACGCTATGGGTGTCCTTGATGTACTTGGCGCCATTTGAGCGTGAGTCCCTAAAGCGGGAGTCAAAAGGTCTGACACGTGGGGAGAGTTAGTCGGCATAACTACCCCCACGACAGAATCCTCTGGTGATAATGTTTTTAAAGACAAAAAATGATCTTTATTGTTTAACATGAAATCAGTACATCTGGTACACATTCTAAGATGGGGTTCCACCATGGCTTTAAAACATAATGAACACAGAGCTTCCTCTATGTTAGACATGTTAGAACAGACTAATAATGAGACTAGTAAACTTGGAAAACACTTTAAATCAAGTTAACAAGCAAATATATAAAACGTTACTGTGCCCTTAAGAGAAACAAATTTTGTCAAAATTTGAAAAACAGTGAAAAAAAGGCAGTAAAACAAACGAAATTTTTACAGTACATGTAATAAGGTAACAGAGCATTGCACCCACTTGCAAATGGATGATTAACCCCTTAATGCAAAAAAACAGATCAAAAAAACGACATAGACGTTTTTAAAAACAGACACAACAAACTGCCACAGCCAACAGTGGGAAGCTTCAGTTAACTGTTTCTATGCAAAATGTAAGCCAGCCATGTGGAAAAAACTTAGGCCCCAATAAGTTTTATCACCAAACATATGTTAAAAAACGATTAAACATGCCAGCAAACGTTTTAAAACACATTTTTACAAGAGTATGTATCTCTATTAATAAGCCTGATACCAGTCGCTTTTACTGCATTTAAGGCTATACCAACATTACAGTGTTATCACCAATGTACGTTAAAAAACGATTAAACATGCCAGCAAACGTTTTAAAACACATTTTTACAAGAGTATGTATCTCTATTAATAAGCCTGATACCAGTCGCTATCGCTGCATTTAAGGCTTTACTTACATTACTTCGGTATCAGCAGTATTTTCTTAGTCAATTCCATTCCTAGAAAAATATTTTACTGCACATACCTTATCTGCAGGAAAACCTGCACGCCATTCCCCCTCTGAAGTACCTCACTCCTCAGAATGTGTGAGAACAGCAAATGGATCTCAGTTACGTCTGCTAAGATCATAGAAAAACGCAGGCAGATTCTTCTTCCAAATACTGCCTGAGATAAACAGCACACTCCGGTGCCATTTAAAAATAACAAACTTTTGATTGAAGAATAAACTAAGTAGAAAGCACCACAGACTCTCACGACCTCCATCTATGTTGAGGCTTGCAAGAGAATGACTGAATATGGCAGTTAGGGGAGGAGCTATATAGCAGCTTTGCTGTGGGTGGACTCTTGCAGCTTCCTGTTGGGAAGGAGAATATATTCCATAAGTAATGGATGATCCGTGGACTGGATACACTTAACAAGAGAAAAGTTAAACTGCTGATAGTTCATATTGTCTCAAAAAAACACAAAAATCTATACACTGCCTCATTCTGTAGTTTAGGAGGGAATCATAGAAAACTATTTTCAGTAAATAAAAAGTTGGGTATTGCATTGATATATTAATATTTAAAAATGGTGGAAAGCATAGAACAAAGCAACAATCAATTTACTGAATACTCTGTAATCTTTATATTCCAGAACTACCTCACTGTTCTGTATGTTTTTTTTCCATGTCTATTATTTTATATCCACCTATACAGTTAACGTTGAGAAGACTATGCAAAAAGTGAATACTTTTACTATCAGAAAAGCATACACATCTGTAATTTACAAATCATTCCTAAACAGAATATAAACTGTGTATAACAAACGTTATATTTTACAAATTTAAGGAAAATTCATTATCTAGCTCTGTACAATGTCAAAATCCACCTTCTCAGTGTTACCAAATATTGAGTTATCACTAAGGTGTTAGTGCAGATATAAAAATACACAGATGAGAAAAAAGGGACACTGTACTCCAACATTTACAGTCATCCATATGAAAGTGCAGCACATGTTGACATATTGATTCTGAATGGAAAGTGTTAAGTAAACATTTTTAAATTGAAACCTCAAATAATTTAAAAGTATTGTGTACTTCCAACTAATCCTAACTGTCAGATATGTACTTTTAATTTTTTTTATTGGCTAATAGGTACTTCTTTAAAAGTTAATTGGCTAATAGGTACTTATTTAAAAGTTAATTGGCTAATAGGTACTTCTTTAAAAGTTAATTGGCTAATAGGTACTTATTTAAAAGTTAATTGGCTAATAGGTACTTCTTTAAAAGTTAATTGGCTAATAGGTACTTCTTTAAAAGTTAATTGGCTAATAGGGACTTCTTTAAAAGTTAATTGGCTAATAGGTACTTATTTAAAAGTTAATTGGCTAATAGGTACTTCTTTAAAAGTTAATTGTCTAATAGATACTTCTTTGAATGCTCATTGGCTAAAAGATACTTCTTGGAAAGCTCATTGGCTACAAAATACTTTTTTGAACGCTCATTGGCTAATAGGTACTATTCAATAATGCTCATTATAAAGTGACAACAAGCTAATGAGCAAGCATTAGTAGGAAGAGTGCAACAAATATATGTATATTAGTTTAAAGGGACATGAAACCCAAATGTTTTCTTTCATTATTAGAAAGAGTGTGCAATTTTAAACAACTTTCTAATTTACTTCTATTATCTAATGTGCTTCATTCTCTTGATATCCTGTGCTGAAAAGCATATCTAGATAGGCTCAGTAGCTGCTGATTGGTGGTTACACATAGATGCCTCGTGTGATTGGCTCACCCATCTGCATTGCTATTTCTTCAACACAGGATATCTAAAGAATGAAGCAAATTAAATAATAGAAGTAAATTGGAATGTTTAAAATTGTATTCTCTATCTAAATTATGGAAGACGAAATTTGGCTTTAATGTCCCTTTAAAATTTAAGTTTTAAAAACTTTATATATTTCTGGTCAAAAAAGTAAAAATGTTTAAGAGGACAGAAAACCCAAATGTTTTCTTTCATTATAAAGATAGAACATACAAGTTTAAACAACTTTCCAATTTCCTTCTATTGTCAAATTTTCTTCATTTCTTGCTATCCATTGTTGAAAAGCAGGGAGGCAAGCTCAGGAGTGTGCACGTGTCTGCAGCAACTATATGGCAGCAGTTTTGCAACAATGTTATACATTAGTCAGAATACTATTTCCTGTCATGTAGTGCTCCAGACATGTGCACGCTACTTATCTAAATATATCTTCAACAAAGAATAACATGAGAACTACGCAAATTTGATAAAATAACTAAAAAAAAAATGTCTATCTGAATCACAAAAGAAAAAAAAATAGGGTTTCATGTCCCTTTAATGCTACATTTCATATGGATGGCAGAGATATTTTGAGTCCAGTGTCCCTTTAAGTTGAGAGTCAGCGGTGCGAGAGCGCAAGAGAACTCAGCACTTTAACAACATACCCATCACAGAGACATCATATTCTACCAGTAAGGTTGCCTCCTGCCCGCACTGTTTCAGAATACTCATGGCTTCTGCGTGTGTTGTTCCATGCAGCCGAATTCCATCGACGCTGAGCAACCGGTCCCCTGGCTTGATTGTGCCTTCTCTAAAAAGGGAGATAGAAACAACCTTTATTAATTGAATCTATTGCAGTTTCGAGATAATAGCCACTTACATAAAGTGATTCACTTGCACCGTTCTTGACATCAATCCCACTTGTCCATACTCTTAACATTTACCTTGACAGTTAGTGAGCACGAGGTCACAGAGGAAAAGGAATTACTTTAATCTGAAAATCAGTGATGAGAAAATAACTGCCTATTACTAAATAATGAAGACCAAGTTGTCCAATATGGGCCAGTGTTCCTGCTGGATGACATTATTTTAATGTAAGCTAAACACAGAGGAAGACACATGGTATGAAAGAAACCATCAGGATTATATATATGTCAGCTGCATTCTATGACCCTTTCATTATGAATAGTTAAGGAAACTCATTTTAAAGACACTATCAACCCAAGGACTCTTTCAAGCAGACTTGGAAAAGAGGAGGAAGATTATTCACGAAGACTGGAATGGGGATCTTATTGTAAGGGTCATGTACTTTACATTGAAGTTTCTTCCAGATTGCGTCATTTAGTCAGAACCTATTTTCAGGTTTCTGCTACTTCAACTGCATTTTAAAGGAAAATTCTAATGCAATAATGAAATGTTCTAATTCATAAGACTCAGAGTATGTTTTCTACTCACAAAAAGGGTTAAACACACATTTTACTCATGCTAAGCAGTTGCAATGTATTAGGCAGCATCTTTAGAACAGTCATGTGAGCACAAGTTTAACACATTGCGGGGTTAAACAAAAAGCTGCCAAAAACATTTGTATAATAACTAAACAAACCAGAGCGTTTTATTAATGCATTAGAACATTTTAAAGGAACATGAAGTCAAAATTAAACGGACATGATACCCAAATGTTGAAGCACTTGAAAGTGATGCAGCATAGCTGTAAAAAGCTGACTAAAAAATTTCACCTGACCTTCTCTTTGTAAAAAAAGGAATATACAGTATTTTACCTCAAAATTTTATCAATAGCCACATCCCATTGTAAAGGGATTTTCAGCAGCCAATCAGGATGCTAGTCCCGGGACTTGCAAGGGAGCGTTTCTGGCATGTGCACGCACAGTCATGTTATTTACCTATTCAGTTTAAGGAAGTTTACCATGAAATCTTGCAAGATTTCAGTAAAATCTCATGAGATCACAGTATAGCAAACCAAGAACTCAGCACTGTTGATGCTGATTGGCTATTTATTTTTTCTTCAACTTACAGCTGGACAGTATCTGAAGAATAACTGTTCACTGAGCACTTACTTTTGTGAGATGAAGTAATTTTGAGGTAAATATTTTTAGTTTTTTACATAGAGATGTTCAGGTGATATTTTCTCATCTGCTTTTTACAGCTAAAATGAATCACGTTGAAGTATTATGTCCCTTTAAACTTTCAAGTAAACATTTTTCTCTTGCTTTCCATGACACCATATCTAGTCAGTATTAGAAGTGCCTTGAGATATATATATATATATATATATTTTTTTTTTTTACCTTACCACTGCACTCCTACTTCCTACTAAATACTCTTTGGGGTAGATTTATAGCTAATTATATCCTTACATTCATATATATATATTTCATATAAGTAATAAAAATTATACCCACAACGCTAAGGAAACATGCGCAGAATATGGGTTATGTAAAAGTTGGTAAATCATTTACATGTCTAGTTTATTAAAGTATAAATTAGTCCTGCTGGACAGAACTTATAAAATGTCCAGCTCGCAACAAAGGATGACCGTGGGCATTCCAACATATTCTGGGATGTTCATAACCATGGTCTGTCTCCATTTTTCACTTACACCTCAACTCATGTGAAATTTAATAAAAACACATTTATCCTTGTGAAGTATCTTGTCTGGTGGTAGTGCCTCGCTGTATGAGAGCTGACAAGTCTGTTTTTAATTCCTTTTTTTATTTCTCTTTTGTTTGTGAGCTGTTATATAGATGGCACATTTTCCCGCTGTTTTTGTTTGTTTAGTAAAGTTTTGAATGAGTTTTTGTGTGATACAACTATCCTTGACAGTGGAATATGTTCTATGAAATGAGGGGCCGGCATAAATCTTTATGAATTCAGCAATGTGCAAGTGGTGAAGTTGCAGCAAGTGTTGTCAGTTAGATATTATTAGTTTTATTAAACTAAACAGCTGTATTGGTTTTAATTTAAATAGTTTTTCACTTTTCTTACATTAACAAAAAACTCAACATGTTTAGCAGCTGCTCTGTCATATGGATGGCTAAATTTAGTCACCAATCAGCAAGCGCTATCCAGGGTCTGAACCAAAAATGGGCCGGCTCCAAGACTTTCATTCCTGCCTTTTCAAATAAAGATACCAAGAAAATGAAGAAAATGTGATAATAGGAGTAAATTAGAAAGTTGCTTAAAAGTGAATGCTCTATCTGAATCATTAAATAAAAAAATGGGTTTAGTATCCTTTTAAGGTAAAGGGACATGAAACTAATTTGTTTTTCTTTTCTGATTTAGAAAGATTATGCAATTTTCCAATTTACTTCTATTATCGGCTTCATTCTGTTGATATCCTTTGTTGAAAAGCATATCTAAATAGGCTCAGTAACTGCTGATTGGTGGTTGCACATAGATGGTTGGCTCAACCATGTATATTGGTATTTTTTCAAGAAAGGATATCTGAAAAATGAAGCAAATGATATAATACAAGTAAATTGGAATGCTGTTTAAAATTGCATTCTCTATTTGAATCATGAAAGAAAAAATGGGGGTTTAATGTCCCTTTAAGGTGAAAGTAATCAGAAATATAACACTATACCAGCAAATACAATCCTGTGTGTATGCCTAGATAAGTATAGTGCAATTCTAGTGAATAAAATGAATATATTATAATTGAGATATGAAGCAATTGCATCCTGGCTGTAGGAAATTTTGAAAAAAGGAGATTGATGAGATTCTGAAAAGATTCTTATATATATCAATACAAGCATCTCCATGCAATACTGGCAGTTTCCTTATTGTATAAAAGGGGGAATGGCTGGGGGAACAAACTAATAAGGTTAAAAACAGGATTGTGCTGTTTATTTTTCTAAATAATATTTTATTTTTCTTATCAGTGACAGAATACATCAGCTGCAGCTATAAATATATATGTGTGTGCGCGCGCGAGTGCGTTTTAGACTGATGAAAGAATCCTGTTAAAGCACTTTTAACACGCTCTGCGACTCAATCAAATCATGGCAATTTAATGGAAGGACTGTAAATACATGGTCACACTAATAATCTTGTTTACACATTAAGAAACCATTTTAATTTAGATATTTTTAAGTAGAGCCTAAGAGGTTGATGGCAGCACTTTAAAATAAGCCAATCTACAGTAAGGTAATTGCACTTATATTATGATGATGATGATATCAACTAATATACGTACAAATAAATAATACAATTTTGTTTTAATGTTAAACGTATGCCATTTCCAGTAAAGCGAAAGATGTGATTGGTAAACAACCACATAGATACACCACCCCCACACACACACTTATTAAGTCCTTAACATCAAGCCCTCCTGTATTAGCATAAAAAACACCTGATCATCGCACACAGTAATTATCTCAAGGCACAAGTGAAACTAAATCATTAGCTCTAGATTAGGTTTTCTGTTAATTCAGCATCAACAGATTTATGCAAGTAAAATGTTAGAATCCATGCCATTAGGAAATCCAAGGGCTGGGGGGGGCCCATAGCAGTCAGTTTATAAATAGGTTTGTGCAGAATTTGTACAATCCTAATACAGGGGAGCCTTTTATTTGTGCAGGTTGGAAGTGTAGCTACCTATTTATCAATCTATCCTCAAAATCACTATACAGTTACCTTTTGTGGGGCCCAAAACATTTTTTCACCAGGGCCCTCTGTTGAGTAGGTCTGCTACTGCAACAATACATATATTTTCATGAATTAATCAACCCAAAATATTGATATTTCTAGTGAAACACATGAAAATTATATTTTAAAAAAATGAAGCGCCCTCCTATCATTGTGTTTACAGGATAATTCATGCAAAACGGGTAAATTAATCATTTCCCCCATAGTAGCTAATAACACTTCTGCCTATAATTGTATTTTATTTGTGATTCACCATTATATTCTGCACAATGACTTGACTTAGAGGCCTCTATACACACAGTTTTTCCAACTTAATTTAATAAAAACAAAACATCAAAACAATACCTAATATACGGCTAGATTGCGAGTTTTGCGGTATGGGTGAAAAAGCAGCGTTAAGGCTCATAACGCTGCTTTTTCACTACCGCTGGTATTACGAGTCTTGCAGGTTTAGGGGCACTGCACACTTTTTTTGGCCGTAACGCAACGTAACTTCCATATCGCGGGTATTACCAGTCTTCCTAGGAGGCCAAAAAGTGAATGGTACACGCTATACCTCCAAGATCGATACCGTAAACTGAAAGTCAGTAGTTATGAGTTTTACGCTACAAAGCTGTAACATAAAACTCATAACTAAAGTGCTAAAAAGTACACTAACACCCATAAACTACCTATTTACCCCTAAACAGAGGCCCTCCTGCATCGCAAACACTAAAATAAATTTATTAACCCCTAATCTGCTGCTCCGTACATCGCGGCCACTATAATAAACATATTAACCCATAAACCGCTGCACTCCCGCATCACAAACACTAGTTAAATATTATTAACCCTTAATCTGCCGCCCCTAACATCGCCGCCACCTACCTACATTTATTAACCCCTAATCTGCCGCCACCCAATGTCGCCGCCACTATACTAAATTTATTAACCCCTAAACCTAAGTCTAACCCTAACACCCCCTAACTTAAATATAATTAAAATAAATCTAAATAAAACCTACTATCATTACCTAAATTATTCCTATTTAAAACTAAATACTTACCTATAAAACAAACCCTAAGCTAGCTACAATATAACTAATAGTTACATTGTAGCTATCTTAGGGTTGATTTTTATTTTACAGGTAAGTTTGTATTTATTTTAACTAGGTAGAATAGTTACTAAATAGTTATTAACTATTTACTAACTACCTAGCTGAAATAAAATAAAATAAAACCTAACCTGAGTTACACTAACCCCTAACCTTACACTACAATTAAATCAATAACCTAAATTAAATACAGTTACCTAAATTACAAACCCCCCCCACTAAATTACACAAAATAAAAAAAGAAATTATCAGATATTTAAATTAATTACACCTAATCTAATAGCCCTATCAAAATTAAAAAAAACCTAGCCTAAACTAAACTGCCAATAGCCCTTAAAAGGGCCTTTTGCGGGGCATTGCCCCAAAGAAATCAGCTCTTTTACCTGTAATTTTTTTTTTTTTTACAAACAGCCCCCCAACAGCAAAACCCACCACCCAACCAACCAACCCCCCAAATAAAATCCTAACTAAAAAACCTAAGCTCCCCATTGCCCTGAAAAGGACATTTGGATGGGCATTGCCCTTAAAAGGGCATTTAGCTCTTTTTCAAGTGCCCAAACCCTAATCTAAAAATAAAACCCACCCAATAAACCCTTAAAAAAACCTAACACTAACCCCCGAAGATCCACTTACAGTTTTGAAGACTGGACATCCATCCTCAACAAAGCTGGGAGAAGTGTTAACAAAGATGGATATCTTACAGCGCTCGATCTATAGTCCTATAGCTCCTAAAGAAAAGAGGGTCCCTAGCTACCCGAAATAAAGAAGAAATTTAAATAAGATCTGAAGGAGCGCCTATGGTAGGCGAGGACTTGATTGACGATATATACTCTCAGTGTTAGAGTAAGGGTCTTAATTAAAGATCAGTATAAAGCAGATATTATAGCGTGTGTGTATACAGAGGATATGTATTAGATGATATATAAACTTACGAAAACTCTATAAGATTTATCACATTTAATACCACAAACAAAAGCATGGATCCATGATTAAAATAAGTTAAGAACAACAGTTGAGCTAATACACACTAAAACAATTCAGAGCAATGTAGATTAAAAACAGTAGTTTAAAACAATATTCATAATAAATATGCAATGTGTATCAACATTCGTTAAATGCCGCAAAAATAGGTATGGCTAATAATATAATCCGTTAAGAGCAATAGTGCAATAGTTGATCAAATGAAATGTGTGATAGTTCTCCAAGTTGGGTGAGTAGTGTAATAGTTCTCTGAAGTCGTGATATATCCAAATTGATACTCAAAAAAATAGCTAAAAAAGGTGTGTTAAAATATGTGTAAAAAATGGTGTAAAAATGTGTGTAATCAAAAAACTATAGAAATGAAAATATAAAAAAATATATAAAAAATATAAAAATATAAAATGGGGTGAAAAATAAACGGTGCCAAAATATAGCAAAAATGAGGCTAAAAATAAAAACAAAAATGGAAAACAAAAATAAAAAATAATAAAAAAATAAAATATGTGTTAAAAAAGTGTCAAAATATGTAACAGTGTAAGAAAAAGTGGCTATATGAATCCAAATAATACAGCAAAAGGTTCCTTAAAGTGATAGTGATCCAAAAAGTTCCTTGTGAATATCTTCAAATCCTATAAATAAAAAACAATAGCGACATAGCACAGTATTGTTTAAAACAAGTTTAGAATAATTAAAATAGAGCTCACTATATAATGTCAACACGTTTCGGCCCGGTACTGGGCCTTTTTCAAGACTAACTAGTCTTGAAAAAGGCTACTGTGCTGTGTCGCTATTGTTTTTTATTTATAGGATTTGAAGATATTCACAAGGAACTTTTTGGATCACTATCACTTTAAGGAACCTTTTGCTGTATTATTTGGATTCATATAGCCACTTTTTCTTACACTGTTACATATTTTGACACTTTTTTAACACATATTTTATTATTTATTATTTTTTATTTTTGTTTTCCATTTTTGTTTGATTTTTAGCCTCATTTTTGCTATATTTTGGCACCGTTTATTTTTCACCCCATTTTATATTTTTATATTTTTTATATATTTTTTATATTATCATTTTTATAGTTTTTTGATTACACACATTTTTACACCATTTTTTACACATATTTTAACACGCTTTTTTGGCTAATTTTTTGAGAATTAATTTGGATATATCACGACTTCGGAGAACTATTACACTACTCACCCAACTTGGAGAACTATCACACATTTCATTTGATGAACTATTGCACTATTGCTCTTAACGGATTATATTATTAACCATACCTATTTTTGCGGTATTTACCGAATGTTGATACACATTGCATATTTATTATGAATATTGTTTTAAACTACTGTTTTTAATCTACATTACTCTAAATTGTTTTTAGTGTGTATTAGCTCAACTGTTGTTCTTAACTTAATTTAATCATGGATCCATGCTTTTGTTTGTTGTATTAATTGTGGTATTAAATGTGATAAATCTTATAGAGTTTTCGTAAGTTTATATATCATCTAATACATATCCTCTGTATACACACACGCTATAATATCTGCTTTATACTGATCTTTAATTAAGACCCCTACTCTAACACTGAGAGTATATATCATCAATCAAGTCCTCGCCTACCATAGGCGCTCCTTCAGATCTTATTTAAAAAGATGGGAGAAGTCTTCATCCAAGCGTCAAAAAGTCCTCAACGAAGCCGGGAGAAATCTTCATCCAAGCCGGCAGAAGTGGTCCTCCAGACGTGCAGAAGTCTTCATCCAGACAGCATCGTCTATCTTCATCCATCCGGCGCGGAGCAGCTCCATCTTCAAGACATCCGGCGCGGAGCATCCTCTTCAACCAACGTCTTCTTGCAGAATGAAGGTTCCTTTAAATGACATCATCCAAGATGGCATCCCATGAATTCCGATTGGCTTGTTTATTAAAAATAAATAAAAGTAAAGTCACCCCCTCCCCCACACACACACATATACGCTGGGATTGTTTTTCAATTTGTCACACATTCATCAAGAATTACGACCTTCTAGTCTTAGTAAAATTCACATTTCCACTAAAACACTAAACATATTTTAGAACATTTCTAAATCCCCAAGGGAAGAGAACAGTTTCACAGTACTCAGTGCATGGGTGTTTGACAGGAAGTTTACATTTGTTATTTCTAATTTATCAGGTTGGTAAATTTGAATATGTCGGGATTGTCCTAGTACCTCTGAATAATGTTAACTATTGTTGTTATTAGTCTTCTCTATCGTATTATGTCTGTGAATTGGCTTTATATAAACCAAGGGTAATGACTGATAAAAGATGCAAAAAATATGCCACAGCACAATATCAATAAGCATCTTCTACACATCTTTTTGGCAGCATAGCTTTAATGCATAGTGGGGACTTTTACATTCATTATATCTGCTCATAAGATTTGATGCATAGCTTATCTACGTGTGTGCCAGAATAAGCGAGATCCATCTGTATTGCTGCAGAAAGATGTATTGTACCTGTCAGCGGGTCCTCCAGGTCTAACGCAAGTTATTACAACAGGACGAGATTTATTTCTGTCCTCGTGTGCTCCTCCTGCAAACAGAAAACAGAATAAGCTTATTGCTCCAAGTAAACACGCTCCTGCTTACTGCTTCCAAATCTGGCATATATTAGTTTTAACTATTATACAGAGATAGAACAGTGTGTTTCAGCAACAACAGATTTGCATAATATGAAAGATAAAGGTGAAACGCAAAAGATAACAAATAATATTAAAGGTCAAAAGAAAGTTATTATATTCCTATACATATGCCTAAAACTTTTTGAAACCAAAATCATGTAATCAGTGATGTAGAGAGGCAACATATTATGATACAGTGCCAATACTTTACATAGCTTTCATAAAAAGCTAGTGTGTAAAGAAAGTAAAGGAAACCGAAAACTTTTCTTTTATGATTCGGATAGAGAATACAATTTTAAACAACATTCCAATTTACTATTATCCTTTAGATATCCTTTGCTGAAGAAATAGGGTTTCATGTCCCTTTAACATTAAAATGTAATTCCCCATAAATTAAATTTTAAGTATAGTTGGTGAACAAAAATTAGATATTTGAAATGTCAACATAAAGGTAAAGGAACTACTATTTGTAAACAATGATATATATACGCCAGAAGGTAAAATGGATCATTGGGAAAAAAACACTAAATAGCCATAATAGTCGAGAAATGACATGCTGAAACATATTACATTGTTATAGCTAATCATAAGCATAACTTGGCATTTAAAGCCTGATTTCTCATTGGTGGATATGCCCTACATAAATATATAAAACAAATAATATTTAGTTATCCTTACAGTAACATCTGTTTTATTATAAACAAATAAATCTGTAACGCATTTTAAAATGCCATTTTTAAATGCAACAAAAGAAGAAATTTATCTATGTCCTTTTTTGTGCAGTTGTTACCTTACACCAATTCCCAGCCAAACTCCTTTACAAATGGCTACAAACCTTGCAAATATTAGTCAAAATAAAAAATATATTTCTATATCCTATACAGAAGAATGAAAATACTATTTAATTGTATTGTATTAGTGAAAACTTATTAAATTATTTTCTTTATTTTTATTACGTTTGGTCATTATTCAAAGTAAGCATCTGCCTATGGAGACTTTTACACTTAGGCAGGGTAGTTACATTTTTAAAAGACAGAAAATGTATTATATTCATTCACTGATCTTTACAATTTCCTATCGGCCCGATTACGAGTTTTGCGTTATGAGGGGTGCAGTGTTAACTTGCACGTTATTGTCACTGCTCACTTAACTACAGCGCTGGTATTACAGGTTTACAAAAACCCGGCGTTAAAAGACAAGAAGTGAGCGAAGAGCAAAATTGAGCACCATGTCGCACTCCAATACCAGTGCTGATTAAGTCAGCGGTGAGCTGGTTGTACGTGCTCGTGCACGATATCCCCATAAACATCAATGGGGAGAGCCAGCTGAGAAAATACCTGCCAAAAAGCAGCATAAAGCTCCATAAACGCAGCCCCATTGATTCCTATGGGGAAACACATTTTATGTTTACACCTAACACCCTAACATGAACCCCGAGTCTAAACACCCCTAATCTTACATTTATTACCCCCTAATCTTCCACCCCCGACATCGATGACACCTACATTATACTTACTAACCCCTAATCTGCTGCTCCGGACATCGCCAACACCTACATTATACTTATGAACCCCTAATCTGCTGCCCTCAACATCGCAGACACCTACATTATATTTATTAACCCCTAATCTGCTGCCCACAACATCGCCAACACCTACAAAATGTTATTAACCCCTAATCTGCCGCCCCCAATGTCGCCGCCACTATAACAAACATATTAACCCCTAAACCGCCATACTCCTGCATCGCAAACACTAGTTAAATATTATTAACCCCCTAATCTGCCACCCCTAACATCGCCGCCACCTACCTACGTTTATTAACCCCTAATCTGCCGCTCCCAACGTCACAGCCACTATATTATATTTATTAACCCCTAAATCTAAGTCTAACCCTAACACCTCCTAACGTAAATATAATTTAAATAAATCTAAATACAAATTAATATCATGACCTAAATAATTCCTATTTAAAACTAAATACTTACCTATAAAATAAATCCTAAACTAGATACAATATAACTAATAGATACATTGTAGCTAGCTTAGGGTTTATTTTTATTTTACAGGCAAGTTTGTATTTATTTTAACTAGGTAGAATAGTTACTAAATAGTTATTAACTATTTACTAACTACCTAGCTAAAATAAATACAAATTTACCTGTAAAATAAAACCTAACCTAAGTTACACTAACACCTAACACTACACTACAATTAAATAAATTCCATAAATTAAATACAATTAAGTAAATTAAATAAAATTAGCTAAATTACAAAAAAAAAACAATCACTAAATGACAGAAAATAAAAA
This sequence comes from Bombina bombina, assembly GCF_027579735.1. Taxonomy (NCBI): domain Eukaryota; kingdom Metazoa; phylum Chordata; class Amphibia; order Anura; family Bombinatoridae; genus Bombina; species Bombina bombina. The sequence continues at coordinate 275,953,072 of NC_069504.1, forward strand.
TCAAATTACAAGATCTCAAAACTAATTACACCTAATCAAATCGCCCTATCAAAATAAAAAAAGCCCACTCAAAATAAAAAAAAACTAGCCTTAACTAAACTACCAATAGCCCTTAAAAGGGCCTTTTGTGGGGCATTGCCCCAAAGAAATCAGCTCTTTTACCTGAAAAAAAAATACAAACAACCCCCCAACAGTAAAACCCACCACCCACACAACCAACCCCCCAAATAAAACGCTAACTAAAAAAACCTAAGCTCCCCATTCCCCTGAAAAGGGAATTTAGATGGGCATTGCCCTTGAAAGGGCATTTAGCTCTATTGCGGCCCAAAGCCCTAACTGAAAAATAAAACCCACCCAATACACCCTTAAAAAATCCTAATATTAACCCCCAAAGATCCACTTACCAGGAGAAGTCTTCATCCAAGCGGCAAGATGTCCTCAACGAAGCCGGCAGAAGTGGTCCACCAGATGGGCAGAAGTGGTCCTCCAGACGGGCAGAAGTCTTCACCCAGACGGCATCTTCTATCTTCATCCTTCCGACGCGGAGCAGCTCCATCTTCAAGACATCCGGCGCGGAGCATCCTCTTCTTCCGACGTCTTCTTGCTGAATGAAGGTTCCTTTAAATGACGTCATCCAAGATGGCGTCCCTTAGAATTCTATCAGCCAATCAGAATCTATCAGCCAATCGGAATTAAGTTTGGAACAGCCAATAGAATGCGAGCTCAATCCTATTGGCTGATTGGATCAGCCAATACGATTGAAGTTCAATCCTATTGGCTGATTGCATCAGCCAATAGGATTTTTTCAACCTTAATTCCAATTGGCTGATAGAATTCTATAAGCCAATTGGAATCTAAGGGACGCCATCTTGGATGACGTCATTTAAAGGAACCTTCATTCAGAAAGAAGATGTCGGAAGAAGAGGATGCTCCGTGCCGGATGTCTTGAAGATGGAGCCGCTCTGCGTCGGAAGGATGAAGATAGAAAATGCCGACTGGGTGAAGAGTTCTGCCCGTCTGTAGGACGAGTTCTGCCCGTCTGTAGGACCACTTCTGCCCGTCTGTAGGACCACTTCTGCCCGTCTGGAGGACCACTTCTGCCCGTCTGGAGGACCACTTCTGCCCGTCTGGAGGACCACTTCTGCCCGTCTGGAGGACCAGTTCTGCCCGTCTGGAGGACCACTTCTGCCCGTCTGGAGGACCACTTCTGCCGGCTTCGTTGAGGACATCTTGCCGCTTGGATGACGACTTCTCCCAGTAAGTGGATCTTTGGGGGTTAGTGTTAGGATTTTTTAAAGGTGTATTGGGTGGGTTTTATTTTAGGTTAGGGCTTTGGGCCGCAACAGAGCTAAATGCTCTTTTAAGGGCAATGCCCATCCAAATTCCCTTTTCAGGGCAATGGGGAGCTTAGTTTTTTAGTTAGGATTTTATTTGGGGGGTTGGTTGTGTGGGTGGTGGGTCTTACTGTTGGGGGGTTTGTTTGTATTTTTTTTTACAGGTAAAAGAGCTGATTTCTTTGGGGCAATGCCCCACAAAAGGCCCTTTTAAGGGCTATTGGTAGTTTAGTTTAGGCTAGGGTTTTTTATTTTAGGTGGGCTTTTTTTATTTTGATAGGGCTATTATATTAGGTGTAATTAGTTTAAAGATCTTGTAATTTTTTTTTCTGTAATTTAGTGTTAGTTTTTTTTTTGTAATTTAGCTAATTTTATTTAATTTAGTTAATTGTATTTAATTTAGGGAATTTATTTAATTGTAGTGTAGTGTTAGGTGTTAGTGTAACTTAGGTTAGGTTTTATTTTACTGGTCAATTTGTATTTATTTTAGCTAGGTAGTTATTAAATAGTTAAAGGGACAGTAAACCTTAAAAATAATGTTATATAATTCTGCACATAGTGCAGAATTATATAACATTATTTAAGTGCTATAGTTCTAAAAACCTTTTTTACCTTTTAATATGTAAAAATGATGGCGCTTTTACAGACCCGCTCTCTGCTGAGCGGGTCTGTAATATTTAGTCAGCGCATCGGGCCAGCTGTATAGTCACAGCCCGGCCCGACCGCGCCATAAGACTAAGTGCAGCTCGCTCCTGTGACAGGAGCGAGCTGCACTTAGTGCTATGGCGCGGTCGGGCCGGGCTGTGACTATACAGCTGGCCCGATGCGCTGACTAAATATTACAGACCTGCTCAGCAGAGAGCGGGTCTGTAAAAGCGCCATCATTTTTACATATTAAAAGGTAAAAAAGGTTTTTAGAACTATAGCACTTAAATAATGTTATATAATTCTGCACTATGTGCAGAATTATATAACATTATTTTTAAGGTTTACTGTCCCTTTAATAACTATTTAGTAACTATTCTACCTAGTTAAAATAAATACAAACTTGCCTGTAAAATAAAAATAAACCCTAAGCTAGCTACAATGTAACTATTAGTTATATTGTAGCTATCTTAGGGTTTATTGTATAGGTAAGTAGTTTTAAATAGGAATTATTTAGGTAATGATAGTAATTTTTATTTATATTTATTTGAATTATATTTAAGTTAGGGGTGTTAGGGTTAGAATTAGATTTAGGGGTTAATAAATTTAATATTGGGGCGGCAGATTAGGGGTTACTAAATGTAGGTAGGTGGCGGCGATGTTAGGGGCGGCAGATTAGGGGTTAATAATATTTAACTAATGTTTGTGAGGCGGGAGTGCGGCGGTTTAGGGGTTAATATGTTTATTATAGTGACGGCGATGTTCGGAGCGGCAGATTAGGGGTTAATAATTTAATTTTAGTGTTTGCGATGCGGGAGGGCCTCGGTTTAGGGGTTAATAGGTAGTTTATGGGTGTTGGTGTACTTTTTAGCACTTTAGTTATGAGTTTTATGCTACAGCGTTGTAGTGTAAAACTCATAACTACTGACTTTAGAATGTGGAACGAATCTTGACAGGATAGGCTGTACCGATCACTTTTTGGCCTCCCAGGACAAGCTTGTAATACAGCTACTGGATTGTTGCAATAATAAAAAAGACCAGTGGGGCTTGCAATGCAAAAATTAAAGAAAAAGAAAAAGAAAAACAGTTCCACAGGGACTTTTTGTCAAATGTTTTTACAATAGCTTGCATTAATGAACAAGATCATTTTGTTTCAGATTGGGAGTCTATTCATCCAAATAGGAGAAAATTGCACTGTCTAAAAATGGCAAAGTCAACTGTTCATTTCTTATTTAAAAAGGCAGTGAGTTTTTTCTCCTATTTGGATGAATAGACTCCCAATCTGAAACAAAATGATCTTGTTCATTAATGGAAGCAAAGTGTGCCCAGGAAAGTGTATCAATTGTGGCCTAGCGATCATAATTCAAGGCGTTTGACATTATTATTATTATTATTATTATTATTATTATTATTATTAAAGGGAATCAGTGTCAAAAGAAACAGCCCTATTTTATTAGAACATATTTCAAAATATTTTATTTATTATTTTGCTATAAATAGTTACATATGCACCGTGAATTAAATGGTTCGGTAGATGTTTCTTGCCAGTAAAACTTTGTAAAGAATAAAACAAGAACATTAATCATTATTTATCTAAGCTACAAGCACAGATATACTATTATACACTGGAAACTTACCTCGTATTACAAACCCGAATGTGTTTCCTTCTTTGTGTAATGTCACTTCCACAGTCCTGAAAATGACTCCTGACCCTTGTATTGCTGAGGAACACAAACAAAAGGTAATTAGGCAGTGCATGGTGTACTGACCTTTTAGAAAGACTCCTGTACAGTGCTTGCAATATGACCACTGTATTATACAGAATACATAACATGCACTGCAATAGTTACTACACCTAATGGTTAAAACATACACATTTAATAGGAAAGAGTACGAGTTGCTAATTAGTTAAAAGTAATTAATGGATTCAATGCCTTACTTTATTTACTCACCACATTAAAGCATTTACTATTCATTTCTTTTAACTTATGTTCTAAAGTAGCATCAAGGTTCTGTACATTAAACAATGAAAATGAATGTAAATGATGAACTAATATATTGCAAGATTTATAAAGGGAATTGGCAACAATAATTTTACCTTTAGGAGCAGATGAAATCACCAATTTGTAAGGCATTTTTATTTTTTAGATAATATGGCCATAATATATTAATAATTCTTAATAGCTCTATATTATAAATACAGCAATAATAAAAAATAAATAAATTCTATGATGAAAAGAAAAGATAAAGCTATGTACTCATACTCTCACCAATATGATTTGTCAAATACCCAGAGTACAATTTAATCAACAGAAAGAATAACCCAAGTATGCCAATATAAAATATAGTATATATGTAATAAAATATATTGTCACAGTAGATACAATGTTTGCACCCTGAGCAATCTGTCTGCAAATACAATGCTACTAACCTCAGCCCTTGACAAAGTGGAGGCACAAGACTTTCTAACAAAACAAACATAAAATTGTATCCAAGTTGTACCTCACACAAATCATTACAAAGAACCAAGGCCTACAAACTGTGCTTTCTTCAATCTGTAATATTTAATGAATGCCTCTGCCAGACTCATTTTTACACATTGATTGCCATTTGCTGCACCTCTCTGTCAGTCCCTCCACCCCCTGCCATCAGCATAAAGAAAATCCTGAACCTGACACAATAGGCCCTCACCTCAACAAAGCTGCACCGTCTCATACCTATGACACTGTCTGTAAATATTCTCTAACCAGCTCTTTTATCACCTCCTTGCCCCAAGCTACAAGCATTCCCTAAAAACTGTTCATGGATACATAAAATGCACACTAGTCTAGTTCTCTGAATTCTCAACCAAGTTCATCTCCGTTTCTTTTCTCCTTCCTTAATCATGTAAGCTCACAAGTTCACCTGCCATACCACTTTAGGTGATTTAAATCAAACAGAAACTCATGGGCAGTACCCTCTACCCTTCACTCTTTTTAAAATTGTGTTTTTGTAAATAGTACTATGGTATCAGGCACCTATGTTTATAGCACTGTAGAATACAAATAATTGAAACTAATAATAAAGAAAATGTATAATATATATTTATTTATTAAAGATTACAGCATGATTGTCAAAACCTAAAGTTCACAGGTCACTATGTTAGATGTGTATGGTTGCCAGCTGTCCTTCAAACAAATATACCGCACTCGCTGGATTGAAGACAAACATTCCTAGTAGCTTTATTGTGGTGACGTTTCGGGGACAATCTCCCCTCGTTCAGACCAATAACAACAAGTGAACAAACAGTGCATTTAAACCCTAAATCCCACACTCTGTGCAAATTGTACCCAAACTTGTTGTCATAGTAAGAAGCTTTTGTAAACTATAACATTCTGCACCCAATGTTAAAACCATCATCTAATTCAAAGAGCCATCTCCTTGCAAAGGCTTGTGGAGTGGAGTTAAAATGTGCGCAATAAAGCCTGGGTTCAAATTGATAATGACATTCTGGGACGGGGGTGGGTGCACTGGCCTGGATCTCTATCAAGAACAAGCCACCTATCATTGCACAGTACCCACTGATAACGCAGGTGTTTAAGGTATGGGATAGGACACTTATTAAAGAGTCACACATATCCACGCTTCACTCACCGAATACCCCAATTAGAGAGAACCCAGACCTGGGCATGGAGTTTAGACCACACGTAGCAGGTGAATTCTACACACTAGCAGAATCCTCCATAGCCAATATCTTACATCAGGGAAAGCTAAAAATGCAGACTGAGCTTTCGGAGTGGGCACCTGAGATCTTTGCATCCTGGTTTAGAGTTGCTCAGATGCAACACTATATAACAACACACAAAAACAAAGCAGCACTGACCAGACGAAAAACACTCTATGAGACACTATGCACAATGACGCAGACCCTGACACATCTAATCTCGCAACTATATAAAACCCTACTGACAAAAGGAGGAACTACCCTTCCGACCTATACCGACACATGGCAGACTGACCTCGCCCAAGAAATAGAGACAAAAGATTGGATTAAGATTTTTGCAAAAGCTAAAAAGGCATCAGTATCTATGAAAATTCAAGAAACTCATTACAAACTGATGAGCAGATGGTACATGACACCCCACAGATTGCACAAAATCTACCCACATGTGGATGGGTGATGCTGGAGGGGATGAGGGAACACTATTGCATATTTGGTGGACATGACCCCACATACGTCCATATTGGGATAAAGTGATAGGAGAAATGAGTAGAAAACTAAAGATTATAATTCCACCAAAACCCACATACTTAATATATCCTGAACTACCCAAAGTAGTAGGGGAGGACAAATACCTGCTCCTCCTACTGATGTTAAATGGCGCAAAAGTCCTGATACCTGTGCACTGGAAAAAAACGCAGGGCCCGACTCTGCAGGAATGGAGACACAGAGTGGTCGAATTACTTAGGCTTGAACGGTATCACTATCTCAAATCAGGGAAATTAGTTACACATGAGATGATGACACTGATCTGGGAGGACAAGGGGGCTATAATAAGTGATAACACCTCAGATTAACACGGCATGAGAGACAAATCATAAGTCACCCTGTCATTCATGAACACCCACCCTACTCCCTTGTCCCACCCCCCCCTTTTTTTCCCTCCTCCCCACTTCTTTCAGTGCTTTACTAACTTTCTCTTCTTAATTCTCTCCGCCTTACAAAATGACGAGTAAGGCCATAACATTAGGAACAAAATTAGACCCGACGGTGTGTAACAGAAAGCCGAGTACCTACCATTGATATGAAAGCAAAGATCCTGATGTTAAGTTCCAAATTTAGAATACAACAATTAATAGAAATGTTATAATACAGCAAACTAATTAGCTGGCCGAAACAAGCTCAAGAATATGGACTCACCCAAATACAATATAAACAATACAGAGAAACAGATTACATGATTCAAGGATATGAACTTTGAACAACCTCATAGATCATAGCAGCTCTGTACTGAATATTGCATCATGAATGTAATGAATGTTGTATCTATGTTCAAAAGAATGTAACTAGTGATTTTGTTGTTCTCCTATTCTCTCCAATAAAGCTTGATTTGAAACTTAAAAAAAACCCATCATCCAATGCAGTAAACAACAAGCACATGGTGTGTATATAAAAACAGTCATAGTTGGGGGCGTGTCCATGCAGTGTTCTGAATAGGACACATTTTCTGCAGGCTCCAACGGAATCCTTAATAATCCGCCGATTATTAACATTGTACAGCAAGAATAAGATCATTTTAATAGAAAACCTCACAGTTCTGGCAACTGGAATTCTACATAACTTATTCTGGCCGTTTTCATGATATTGGGGACTCAGATCGGAACAAGGCCTAAGGCGGCGGCCTACTATTAAGTATACACCCCCCCCCCCCCGGGAAGAGCCGGGTCATCAGTGCTGTCGAAGATTCGACTTACTGAATCTCTTCATTGTCTCCCTCTGGCTGGATATTAAGGGAACTCTTTGATAAATACACCAGGAAGCTTGTGAACAGAAAAGCTGTGAACAGCACTGTTTGCATTATCCCTCACAATGACCTACATCAAAGAATTGGAGCCATACTGCTACTCAACACAATCTTTTGAGAAATTAGAGAGACTCTTTGACAAATTAATCAACAAAGCCGCTTACGATTTCCTAATAAATAAAATATGTACAAAAAATACACTGAGCACTTTGCGAGAGAGTCTTCCTGAATTTATCAGCCAAAATGGCAATATCTCTACAGCGCGCCTAACAGCAGGAGCAGAGGTACACGAGGAACCCACAAAGCAACAAGGCTATACCCCATGTCACGGAGAGCCACAGAAGCTGGTGGTTTCAAAACCTGCCTCAGGCTACTTACTTACCAAAGGAGGGGGAGCCGTAACTGGGCGTCTTAACAATGGAGAGCGCCGCCTAGCATCACCTGCTCTTCAAAAATTGATACCCGCGGGAACACCAAGCAGGCCCAAGCGAGCGGATCCAAGTCGGAAACACGTTGAGCTTCTGGAGGAGATTGAGGGCTCACAGAAAGGTATGTCAGGTGAGATGGAGAATGGCGAAGCGGAGATTGGCGCCAGGGCACACTATGACACAGGCGATGGTCTTGTTTACAGCCGGTACGCAGGTATTTGGAAAATGGAGACATTGGGGAGTCAGACAGCTACATGCTCTGAAGACCCGCAGGGCATTATTGCATATACTGTTACCCTAAAATTGCTGGGTGAGACAAGATGGTGGAATCATACACTCACTCCGATTAAGGATAACTGTGGCTTTCACAGCGAAGGACACTTTCCAGACACAGGAGAGGGGTAGTCTGCAGATACCCCTCTCAGACAGAATACACCTGACTGAGCTCACTGGGTTAACCCGATAACAAACAGCTAGTTTTATTTTTACTTTCTCCATGGGCTCTCTAGAGGAACGTTATTTGCCAATATATGTAGTTAAGCCTTATTTTTCATGTTTAAAAGTTAATTGGTTATTTCCTATATTGTTGTGAAGGCAAAAACTATGTATAATAATACTAAATATTGGCTGATGTGTTGTGGAAGAAAATAACTGGTGACAGACAAACGTACTGATTGCTCTTGATTGCAACATGCCAAATGGACGCTGATAATTCAATGATGTCTACTTTAAATCTTGAGAGGCCAGGTACTGTAACATGTTCAGGCTAATTCTGTTTATTTTCCTACCATATTCACATTTTTACAGATGGACGTAGTTACACTTTATATATGTGCCTGTTATATACTACTCACTCTTAAGTACATGTTTTCACCTTGCCTAATGGTAGCCTAATGGTAGCTTGGAGCTGCGGACACAGTTAGTGCAGAGCTCTTATACAGCAAAGATCGATTCAAATAATTCTGGCTTCACTGACAACTTGGCCCTCGCTCTGCGGCTTACGGCCAGGGCCGTAGGGCGAGAGGGAAACTCTTTGGCTGTGCGCTGGACACAAACAACACTAATATACACGCTTTAGCAGTTCCGGATACATTGAAGGTGCTGACATACTCGCAGTTAGAATCACCGGTAGAGTGTAAACCTTTGTCTGCCAAATGCCTAATCTCCTTAGTTTTTAATATAGCGAGGCTTAATTGAATAGCATATTAGCATCTTACCCTCTTACACAATACTGTCTTCTAATATTTTTTACGTTCCCCAGCTGGGTTCCTATGTCACTAATTGTAATTGCTTATAGATTTTAAAGACATGGAACAGTCCATCTCACACTGAGGGGCGAACATAGCAATAAAGTAATTTCCCTTAAGTATAACTATGCATACCAAATATCTCTTAATATAGTTTGGCCCTATAGATCTTAGTTATCCCCAATAATGGCCAATACAGCTGTCTCTCATAACTGATCAATTTTTGTACAATTTTTCTCAGGGAAGCATATGCCGGAGTATATGTGTTCTGCTATAACCCCTGCCTATCATAACTTATCAATTTAAAAGCACATGAGTGACTTGATTACAGCTAGGGGGAGAGAATAATAGGGAAAGAGCATTATCAGGTACATTAATGTTTGTCAATTATCTTATGACACTGTACAACCCTGTATATCAAATATGACATGAATATTTGAGCTCTAACCTGTACCTTACATTTTGTCATCCAGTTTTGTGTATGTTTTGTTTATGTTTATTTATCCCTACATGTTTCCTATATATTGTAAATAAGGATCCAAGAGTGGTCCATAATATGTCTAAAAGGGACCAAAATGAGGAAAATCAACCAAGAACCACCAGAATGTTTTCCATATCGCTGAATGTATAATTTTTGTTTTTATTTATTTATTTTCTTATATATTTATTTTCTCCCTTCTTTGGTGTCTCAATCCACTGTAATATGCAATTCCTCAATAAAAATGTTTAATACAAAAATAAAAAAATAAAAAAAAACAGTCATAGTTAATCCTAACATTATGTAATGACATTGTAGCCAGATGTTTAATAAATATCAATAAATAAATACAAATTATCCCTGCATAGCCTACTAGGTTCATCACTACTTGTATGGGCCGTGTAACTAATATTTATGAACCATGTTGGAGCATCAACTCTGTCTAGGCTTATCAATTCCCACAAGAGACTCCCAAAGTAAAATAAGGTTAGATGGTTAAACTTACAAAATCAACAACAGCACAGTATGATAGTGGCTGATAGTAGAGACAACCGGCAACAGTGGCTACTAAAGAATATCTTGCGATCATGCTGGAAAACAGTCTCAATCTCACACACCTATAAGTTTATTTATTTAATCAGATCTTGCGTAGTCCCGGAACTGCCGGGAATCGCTATGTGAGAGATCAATTACTAATTTTGGTAGTCAAAAAAGGGCGTGGTATTAGACCAAAAATCTACACCTTAGAATAACAGGTAGTGTAAACCAGATGATGTAAATTAAATGGAATGTTATAAATATCTATAAAGGAATGGAGCAATCTGATCAATAAATATATAATATAACCTTTCAGGTCTATATAGGCAAAAAAGTGTCACTATCGACAGATAGGGACCCCTCACTGTCATAACCCACAGGGTTAGAAAGATAGAGTATACATATATAGATAAATCCATAGGAAAAGCACAAGCAAGAACAATAGTATTGAAAACACATCATCATATACATGATATTAACTCATATACCCTGTGTCAATAACCTGGGTCTCAATAGATATCATAAACCCATATGTATAAGTGGCAATCAGGGTAAACTCAAATATGCGAATGTCTAGCATCTAGGTTGATGCAACTTTAGTTATATAGTATCAATTAAAAGAATATAAATAAATCCCTGTTTACTTCCCTGTGTAATAAACTGGGGTATCACATAAATATGATCATAAAGCCTTGTTTGCAAGCAACAATAAGGCATCAATGACACTACCACTACCTACACATATAGTGCAGCCAAAAGCAATAGACTCAGACCCTAAAGAGAATAATTTGGTAGTAAGCAGGTAATAATAAATATATGAAGCTGAGCAATATATACTTTTGTCACTCATTTGCTATAACTTGCAACTTCACAATATATACCTGTATGTATTGGGTACTTGTAAAGCGTGGCTAATCACTTATAAGGGTCTCAAGGCGCTGCTAATTTTATCGACCTCAGAAGGATGAAAGGCTGAGTGGAATTCGCCGGGGATCAAACCTATAACCCTTGGTTTGCTACAGAGCTCAGCCACAGTGCTTTAGCATGCTGAGCTATCTGTCTGACCTCATGTTGAAGTTTTAGCCTGGTTGGCTCCCAAAACTGCAGGCTGCAAATGTATTAACGGAAGAATCCCCAGTCACAGGCTCAGCCATCACTGGCAGTCACTTGCAAGTTTTCTGCTTAGCCTTACTGGCTATTCGAATGTCCATTTTTTTTTAAAGGTATTACCAAACAGGAAATACCGGACTGTCCGGTCAAATACCGGTTACCTGGCAACCCTATAGACGTGGTATCCATGAACATCAGATCTACCTCTACTACTCTCCACTGCAATATAGTGCTCAAACTACTTAAAAGGACATGAGACCCAATTTTTTTCTTTCATGATTCAGAGATTGCAATTTCAATTTCAATTTCAACTTTCTGATTTACTTCTATTATCAAATCAAATTTAAATGTATTTTGTTGAAAGGCAAAGCGGTAAGTTCAGCAGCGTGCATGGTCTGGTGGCAGTTTTACAAGAATGCTATTATACATTCAGTAGATGGCAACACTATTTCCTATCATGTACTGCCCCAGACACCTACTAGGTATCTTTTCAAGACACAATAGCATGGGGAAAAAAAATGTAAAATGCAAACCTATTTAAAATGATATCCTCTGCCTGAATCATAAAAGCAAATGGTTGACTTTCATATCTGTTTAAAGGTACAGAAGCAGTTATTAAATGGCAGAGGGGGCTAAAATATGGTTCACGATAGCCTTTAATGTGACATTCTCTTACATATCCTCTTGACCATTGCCCTCCAAACAAAACAATCACTCCCCTTATCTGAAAGTCATGTGGATTTAATGCTTATATGTCTTCATCTGGGTCTATATGTGTTTGCAACACTTACAATGCTGAAATATATTTTCATACAACTTATTTTTATTTATTTTTTAAATATATTTGGTAAAATCAGTGCTGTGGTACTGCAAGTGTAAAATGAATTCTATAGTCACCCTCCATCTGAAAAACAAAAACAGCTCAAATAACTTCTGACAGAACTAAACCATAAAACAGTTTGGTCCACAAATCAGTTTACAGAAAGTGGTGCACAATTGCCTCTACATAGCACTTCTACTTGGTGCTTCAGTGGCTGAGATTTTTTATATCTTAGCAATGTTCTTGCATTATTTCACACCATAGGTACATTGCTTAAAGGGACAGTCAAGTCCAAAAAAACTTTCATGTTGCAAATAGCGAATGTAATTTTAAACAAGTTTCCAATTTACTTTTATCACCAATTTTGCTTTGTTCTCTTGGTATTCTTAGTTAAAAGCTAAACCTAGGAAGGCTCATATGATAATTTCTAAGCCCTGAAGGCCGCCTCTAATCACATGCTTTTTTATTTGCTTTTCACAACAGGGGAGAGCTAGTTCATGTAAACCATAGAGATAACATTGTGATCATGCCCGTGAATTGTGGCAGACACTGCACTAATTGGCTAAAATGGAAGTCAATAGATAATAAACAAAATGTCATGTGACCAGGGACAGTCAGAAGAGGCTTAGATACAAGGTAATCACAGAGGTAAAAAGTGTATTAATATAACAGTGTTGGCTATGCAAAACTGGGGAATGGGTAATGAAGGGATTATCTATCTTTTAAAACAACAAAAATTATGGTGTTGACTGTCCCTTTAGTTAAAGGGATATGAAACACAATTTTTTTTTATTTCATGATTCAGATAGAACATGCAAGTATAAGTAACTTTCTAATTGTCTCCTATTATCAATTTTTCTTCAGTCTCTTGGTATCTTTATTTGAAAAAGCAGGAATGTAAGATTAGGAGCCAGACCATTTTTGGTTCAGACCCCAGGACGGTTTGTGTACTATTGGCTGCATTATTGTATCAGTGCAATACTTTTAACTATTGTTTGTGATTTTATTGTATATGTATTTATAAAAGCATTTGTGAATTAACACTTAGTATGTGTTTTGCTTAATTGAGCTATGCTGCCTGGTAGAATTTTACCTGTTTGCTTTGTTTGGGGCACTCTTTTTTCTGTAGTATTCTTGGATGTAGATTAGACGTCATAGTAAGAAAATAATACAACAACAACATGACAATTTATTTAGAGAATTAAAAAAATCAATAAGGGAATTTATTAAGAAAATTAGGGCAATTTATTAAAGGGACATGAAACACAAAATGTTTCTTTCATGATTCAGACATACAATTTAAAAAAAAAAAATCCAGTTTAGTTTGATATTCAAATATGCTTCATTCTGACGGTATTCTTTGTTGAAGAGATACCTTGATAGGTAGCTGCCATCTAGCACTCTTTGCTAATGTATAACATGCTTGCAAAACTCATGTCATATAGGGCTGCAGACACTTGCACACTCCTAAACTTACTTTCCTGCTTTTCAACAAAGGATGCCAAGAAAATGAAGACAATTTGATAATAGAAGTAAATCGGAGAGTTATTTTAAATTGTATGCTCTCTCTGAATCATCAAAAAAAAAAAAAAAAAAAAAAAAAGGTTTATTCCCCTTTAAGATTAGACTGGAATAAGACCCTGTTAACACACACCCTTCTATGGGATGCTAACGTTTTAGATTATTTTTGACTGTTTCTTCACTTTTTGAAATATCACCACTTCATCTAATACTAAGGCAATATGTAAGTAAATATCACAGCTTCCTCCACTGTACTGTGCACTAATTAGACATAGAGAAAAGTTTTAAAAAATGTTATGTGCAGAAACAAGAAGTGGATTACAGTGAGGAATCAGTTGAAAAACTAATTATAATTCATTAACTTTACTTATTCCATATCATGAACGGATTTCTATCTTAAAATTATGTTCAGAGAGACACAAGCAGAATTTAATAGAGTTGATGAATTGTCTAAGTCTAAATGAAGATAAGACAATAAAGGAAAAACACATGAATTGGTAAGTAAGGATTAAAGTCCAATTATAAAAGCACACTGCAGTTCATTGAAGATTTTGGGTGAGTTCTAAAGAACATTAAAGGGACATTGTAGTGAAAAAAACAACATGTCTAATTTGTTAAAGCATGTCATTTTTGCAATACTTATCCTCTAACTATATGTGTTTAACCACAAATAGATTAAGTACTTAGATAAAGCCCTGCTCAGAAGAAAAATAAATGAATCCCCACTATTCAAATGTAAAACTTGAGTAAAAAGTAAATTTATGCTTACCTGATAAATTAATTCTTTTACGATATGACGAGTCCACGGATTTCATCCTTACTTGTGGGATATTAACCTCCTGCTAACAGGAACTGGCAAAGAGCACCACAGCAGAGCTGTATATATAGCTCCTCCCTTCCCTCCACCCCCCAGTCATTCGACCGAAGGTTTAGGAAGAGAAAGGAAAAGCTAAAGGTGCAGAGGTGACGCAAGTTTACAAAAAAAAAATATAAAATAACAGGGTGGGCCGTGGACTCGTCATATCGTAAAAGAAATTAATTTATCAGGCAAGCATAAATTTACTTTTCTTTTACAAAGATATGACGAGTCCACGGATTTCATCCTTACTTGTGGGATACCAATACCAAAGCTATAGGACACGGATGAAATGGAGGGACAAGACAGGAACCTAAACGGAAGGCACACTGCTTGAAGAACCTTTCTCCCAAAAACAGCCTCAGAAGAAGCAAAAGTATCAAATTTGGAAAATTTGGAAAAAGTATGAAGAGACGACCAAGTTGCAGCCTTGCAAATCTGTTTCTACAGAAGCATAGTTTTTAAAAGCCCATGAGGAAGCCACAGCCCTAGTAGAATGAGCCATAATTCTTTCAGGCAGCTGCTGTCCAGCAGTCTCATATGCCAAAAAGAAAGAAGAGGTAGCCGTAGCTTTCTGACCCCTACGCTTTCCAGAAAAAACAATGAATAATGAGATGATTGACGGAAATCCTTAGTCGCCTGCAAGTAAAACTTCAAGGCACGGACCACATCCAGGTTATGTAACAGATGCTCCTTCTTAGAAGAAGGATTAAGACACAAGGAAGGAACAACAATTTCCTGATTAAGATTCGTATTAGAACAACCTTAGAAGGAATCCAGGTTTGTTACGCAAAACCAACTATCAGAATGAAATATAAGATAAGGCGAATCACATTGTAATGCTGAAAGCTCCGAAACTCTACGAGCAGAAGAAATAGCAACCAAAAACCAAAACTTTCCAAGATAACAATTTAACATCTATGGAATGTATGGGTTCAAACTGAACCCCTTGAAGAACTCTAAGAACTAAATTCAAACTCCAGGGAGGCGTAATTGGTCTAAATACAGGCTTAATTCTGGTTAGAGCCTGAAAAAAAGACTGAACATCTGGAACGTCTGCCAAACGTTTGTGAAGCAAAATTGACAAAGCAGAAATCTGTCCCTTTAAGGAACTCGCTGATAACCTTTCTCCAATCCTTCTTGGAGAAAGGACAGAATCCTGGGAATCCTAACTTTACTTCATGAGTAGCCCTTGGATTCACACCAAAAAAGATATTTACGCCATATCTTATGATAGATCTTCCTAGTGACAGGCTTACGTGCCTGTATCAAAGTATCAATGACCGAATCTGAGAATCTGCTTAGATAAAATCAAGCGTTCAATCTCCAAGCAGTCAGCTGCAGAGAATTTAGATTTGGATGTTGGAAAGGTCCTTGAATGAGAAGGTCCTGTCTCAAAGGAAGTTTCCACGGCGGCAGAGGAGGACATGTCACTAGATCCGCATACCAAGTCCTGTGTGGCCACGCAGGCGTGATTAGGATTACTGAAGCTCTATCCTGTTTGATCCAAGCAATCACGCGTGGAAGGAGAGGAAACTGTGGAAACACATAAGCTAGGCTGAACGACCAAGCATCTATCAGTTCTACCTGGGGATCCCTCGACCTGGATCCGTATCTTGGAAGCTTGGCATTCTGACGAGATGCCATCAGATCCAATTCCGGTCTGCCCCATCGGAAAATCAGAGAGGCAAAACCTCCGGGTGGAGTTCCCACTCCCCCGGATGAAAAGTCTGTCGACTTAGAAAATCTGCTTCCTAGTTCTTCTGCTGGGATGTAGATTGCCAACAGATAACAAGAGTGGGCCTCCGCCCATCGAATTATCTTGGATACTTCTATCATCGCTAAGGAACTCCTCATTCCCCCTTGATGATTGATATAAGCTACAGTCGTGATATTGTCCGACTGAAATCTGATGAATTTGGCCGAAACCACCTGAGGCCACGCCTGAAGCGCATTGAATATTGCTCTCAATTCCAGAATATTGATTGGAGTAGAGGACTCCACCTGAGTCCATACACCCTGAGCTTCAGGGAATTCCAGACTGCACCCCAGCCCCGGAGGCTGGCGTCCGTTGTCACTATCACCCACGAGGGTGCTGCGGAAAACACGTCCCCTGGGACGCTGATCCAGTGACAACCACCAAAGAATAGAGTCTCTGGTTCTTTGATCCAGATTGTATTGAGGAGATAAATTCGCATAGTCCCCATTCCACTGTCTGAGCATGCACAGCTGCAGTGGTCTGAGATGAAAACGAGCAACGGAATGATGTCCATTGCCGCTACCATTAATCCAATTACTTCCATACACTGAGCCACTGACGGCCGAGGAATGGACTGAAGGGCTCAGCAAGTATTTAGAATCTTTGATTTTCTGGTCTCCGTCAGAAATATCTTCATGTCTACAGAGTTTATCAGAGTTCCCAAGAAGGGAACCCTTGTCCGTGGAACTAGTCAACTCTTTTCTAGTTCACCTTCCAACCGTGAGTTCTCAGAAAGGACAACACTGTGTCTGTATGAGATTTCGTCAGATGATAAGTCGACGCCTTGAATTAAAATATCGTCAGATAAGGCGCACTGCTATGCCCGCAGTCTGAGAACCACCAGAAGGGACCCTAGGAACCTTTTGTGAAGATCCTGGGTGCTGTGGCCAACCCAAAGCGAAGAGCCACAAACTGAAAATGTTTGTCCAGGAAGGCAAAACCTTAGGAACTGATGATGATCCTGTGAATAGGGATATGAAGGTATGCATCCTTCAAGTCCACAGTAGTCATAATATTGACCCTCCTGGATCATTGGTAAGATTGTTCGTTATAGTCTCCATCTTGAATGATGGGACTACTGATGAAACTTGTTTAGACACTTGAGATCTAAAAATGGGTCTGAAAGTTCCCTCTTTTTTGGGAACCACCAAAAAGAATTTGAGTAAAACCCCTGTGCCCTGTTCCAGTTTTGGAATGGGTAGAATTACTCCATGGTAGAGAGGTCTTCTTACACAGTGTAAGAATTGCCTCTCTTTTTATCTGGTTTACAGACTATCGCGAAAGATGAAATCTCCCTCTTGGAGAAAATCCTTGAATTCCAGTTGATACTCGTGGGTCACCGATTTCCAATGCCCAGGGGTCCCTGAACATCTCTTGCCCAAGCCCTCTGGGCAAAGAAAGGAAAGTCTGCCCCCTACTAGATCCGGTCCCGGATTGAGGGGCCGCCCCTTCATGCTGTCTTTGTACAGCAGCGGGCTTCTTGGGTTGTTTACCTTTGTTCAAGCCTGGTTGGGTCTCCAGATGAATTTGGACTGAGCAAAATTCCCTTCCTGCTTTGTGGAGGAAGAGGAAGCAGAGGGTACTCCTTTAAAATGTCGAAAGGAAAGAAAATTATTTTGTCTACCTCTCATCTTAACAGACTTATCCTGAGGTAGGGCATGACCTTTACCTCCAGTAATGTCAGAAATGATTTCCTTCAACTCAGGCCCGAATAGGGTCTTACCCTTGAAAGGAATAGCTAAAAGCTTAGATTTTGATGACACATCAGCAGACCATGATTTTAACCATAATGCTCTACAACGCTAAATGGCAAATCCTGCATTTTCGCCCTCCAATTTAGCAATTTGAAAGGCGGCATCTGTAATAAAATAATTAGCTAGCTTGAGAGCCTTAATTCTATCCAAAATGTCCTCTTAAGGGGTCTTCCACCTTTAGAGACTCTTCTCTAGAGCATCAAACCAAAAAAGCTTGCTGCAATAGTACTGGAACAATGCAAGCTGTTGGTTGTAAAAGAAAACCTGATGAATAAATAATTTCTTTAGAAAACCCTCCAACTTTTCTATACATAGGGCCTTTAAAAGCACAACTGTCTTCAATAGGTATAGTTGTACGCTTAGCCAGGGTAGAAATAGCTCCCTCCACCTTAGGAACCGACTGCTAAGAGTCCCGAATGGTTGTCTGATATGGGATACATTTTCCTTGAAATTAGGAGGAGGAGAGAACGGTATACCTGGTCTATCCCAATTCCTTTTTTATAATTTCCAAATTTCTTTAGGAACCGGAAAAAACATCAGTGTAAGTATCTAGATATTTGTCCATTTTACACAATTTTTTGGAGGAAATCACAATGGGTCACAATCATACCAGAGTCGCTAAAAACCTCCCGGAGTAACAGGCGGAGGTGTTCAAGCTTAAATTTAAAGGAACATGACGTCTCCGAATCTGTCTGAGGTAACATACTTCCAGGGTCTGAAGTTCTCCCGGAGACAACAATTCCCTGACCCCAACTTAGAGCCTGTGAGGGTACATCGGAATAGCCAGCAAGCATCAGAGGATTCAGTATTTACATTATACCTGACCTACTGCGTTTACCCTGTAACACTGGTAACTTAGATAATACCTCTGTAAGGGTAGTTGACCATAACTGCAGCCATATCCTGCAGAGTAAAAGAATTAGACGCACTTGAAGTACTTTGTGTGGGCGTTAAAGGTTGTGACACTTGGGGAGAATTAGATGGCAATATCCTGATTCTCTTCAGACTGAGAATCATCCTTAGGCACACTTTCTTTACCTAAAATATGCTTTTTACAATTGTAAGGCCCTTTTAGTACAAGAGGTTACAAAAAGTAAGAGGGGGGTTCCACAATGGCTTCTAAACACATAGAACAAATAGTTTCCTCAATGTCAGACATGTTGAACAGATTAGTACTAGCCCACACTAGTCGTAAATCACCTCAAATATTGATTCAAACAATTTTTAGAAAAAAGGTACTGCGCCTTTAAGAGATTAAAAAGCGCAACAATTTTTCTCAAACTGCTTTAAAGCAATTGAAAATGCTAAAACAATCAAATATAATAACTCAATTGGCCCACAAATTATTGCACCCTATAGGTAAATGATGAATCTACCCTCTAGAAGTATTCTTAATCCCAAAATATATGTTAATAGAAAAAATTACCCCTGCACCTCGCCACAGCCTCTGCTGTGGCGCCTACCTGCCCCAGGGTACTGCGAAAATGACTCGACAACGATCCTGTGAACAGATCTCAACTCTAGGCCCCACCGGAGCTAAATGCCTGCTGTGTTCTCAGTCAGAGTAACTGCGCGTCTGAGCGCGCAAAAAATGCCCGCCCATCATGGACCGTCATCTGAATTGTTTGTATAAACCGCATGGGAAAGCGGTTAGGAAAATAAGCCATGTGGTCCCCTGAATTTCTAATAAAAATAAACTGTAGCCCCTACTGAACTTTTATAAATAATAAAATATATATACAATGTCAAGCTGCCTCTCCCAGTGTCCAGCCCATGCAGATATAAGCATATGTATGCAATATAAGGATCTTCAGTAACACCCTCAGTGATACAGGTCTACTGCTTACCCCCTTCCCTTGCAGGAAAAAAATGTCAGACAATTCTGATATAACAAGTCTCTTCAGAAATAAAAGACCTGAGCATACCTCAATGCTGCTTGTAGCATGACACCGTTCACCCACACTGAAGATTTCTCTTGCACTACTTCAGAAGCTCTGTGGGAACCAAATGGATCTTATTTAACACCTGCTAAGATCATAAACCTCAGGGCAGAAATCTTCTTCCATATCTCCTGAGGAATAATAGTACACACCGGTACCATTTAAAATAAAAAAACTTCTTGATTGAAGAATCTAAAACTAACATCTCACTCTTACCTCTTCTATTACTACTACAGGCAAAGATAATGACTGGGGGTGGAGGGAAGGGAGGAGCTATATATACAGCTCTGCTGTGGTTGCTCTTTTGCCACTTCCTGTTTGCAGGAGGTATATCCCTCAAGTACAGGATGAAATCCGTGGACTCGTCATATCTTTGTAAAAGAAACCAGTTTATAGTGCAGCAGTTTTCTAACCATGGTCTCACAGCCCTCGTTTGGGACCAAGGTAAAGAGATTCCAAATTGTTCATGGGATCATTGTTGAAACATATGCAGTCTTAAATGGACATAAATGGTTAACAGGAAACCTGGGAGTGCACAGGTATGTGCACACTCCTGAGCTGCAGCATGTGCTTGTGAAAAGGAGCTAAATTCCATCAAAGCATCAAAGGATACATGAGAAACAATGTACATTTGATAATAAAAGTAAATTGAATTTGTTTGTTAATTTAATTTGTATGCTTTATCAGACTATGAATGTTTCATTTTGACTTCCATACCCTTTACTCTGGGTAATATAGCTCTATTTATAAACTGCTGATTATCAGTTGCAATCAGAAGCCTCCTGCACTAAGTACATGAAAATCCTTTAAAACAAAAGCGCTATATAAAGAATGTGACTATTAATATAGATAAAAATTCAAAATGATAGAAAGGGAAGTTGGAATTGTGTAGCATTTAGTACCTTGCGATAAAGTCTGAACATGGTTTCATTTTTCTCTTGTAGTTTTTATATCACAACAGTTATCTAAATTAACAAACTAGTATCCTACAATACAGTAAACCTAGTGGGATTTAACTATAGCCAGAAAATTATGAATGTCTGTTTTTATATTAAGAGCTATCAATTTTATTAAAGGTAGAATCCTTCCAATTCAAAAATATTACAAATGATTAATGATAACCAAAGATCCTTTGTGGGCAATAAATTTATGCCTTAAATCTGTTCCTTTGAAAAAGCAATTATTCTCCCTGCCAGAACATAACCGAGTATCTTTATATAAAATAATTTAGTGCTCCTTGAAACTTCTTGAGGTCTTTGATAAAATATATATTTTTCTGACAAAGAAATTGGGAAAAGGTCTTGTAAGCCGGTTCTGCTATTTAAAGGGCCCTAGTAGTAGAAACATTACATGCTCTAATTTTGTTAGAGCGCCATCCAATCAGCAGTGCTAGTTTCACGTCTCAGAAATTTAACTGGCACTGCTGATTGGATCAGCAGCGGTTTCTACTCAGGACCAGCAATGCACTCCTGGTCCCTAAACAGTACTTCTACTGTGAGTTAAACACACAGCAGTGCTGGGTCGATAGTCTTACAATTACACACTTTAACAAATTAGAGGATGTCATTTTTCAACTATAACAGCCTACAGGATTCAGAACACATATAATTGAAAGACACACTAAAAAAAACATAATTTATGCTTACCTGATAAATTTATTTCTCTTGTAGTGTGTTCAGTCCACGGCCCCCCTGTCTATTTGAGGCAGGTTCTAAATTTTAAATTATAACTCCAGTCAACACTGCACCTATAGTTTCTCCTTTCTCGTCTTGTTTCGGTCGAATGACTGGATATGACATGTGAGGGGAGGAGCTATATAGCAGCTCTGCTTGGGTGATCCTCTTGCAACTTCCTGTTGGGGAGGAGAATATATCCCATAAGTAATGGATGACCCGTGGACTGAACACACTACAAGAGAAATAAATTTATCAGGTAAGCATAAATATGTTTTTTTTAGTGTGTCTTTCAATTATATGTGTTCTGAATCCTGTAGGCTGTTATAGTTGAAAAATGACATCCTCTAATTTGTTAAAGTGTGTAATTGTAAGACTATCGACCCAGCACTGCTGTGTGTTTAACTCACAGTAGAAGTACTGTTTAGGGACCAGGAGTGCATTGCTGGTCCTGAGTAGAAACCGCTGCTGATCCAATCAGCAGTGCCAGTTAAATTTCTGAGACGTGAAACTAGCACTGCTGATTGGATGGCGCTCTAACAAAATTAGAGCATGTAATGTTTCTACTACTAGGGCCCTTTAAATAGCAGAACCGGCTTACAAGACCTTTTCCCAATTTCTTTGTCAGAAAAATATATATTTTATCAAAGACCTCAAGAAGTTTCAAGGAGCACTAAATTATTTTATATAAAGATACTCGGTTATGTTCTGGCAGGGAGAATAATTGCTTTTTCAAAGGAACAGATTTAAGGCATAAATTTATTGCCCACAAAGGATCTTTGGTTATCATTAATCATTTGTAATATTTTTGAATTGGAAGGATTCTACCTTTAATAAAATTGATAGCTCTTAATATAAAAACAGACATTCATATTTTCTGGCTATAGTTAAATCCCACTAGGTTTACTGTATTGTAGGATACTAGTTTGTTAATTTAGATAACTGTTGTTGATATAAAAACTACAAGAGAAAAATGAAACCATGTTCAGCCTTTATCGCAAGGTACTAAATGCTACACAATTCCAACTTCCCTTTCTATCATTTTGATTTTTATCTATATTAATAGTCACATTCTTTATATAGCGCTTTTGTTTTAAAGGATTTTCATGTACTTAGTGCAGAGGCTTCTGATTGCAACTGATAATCAGCAGTTTATAAATAGAGCTATATTACCCAGAGTAAAGGGTATGGAAGTCAAAATGAAACATTCATAAGTCTGATAAAGCATACAAATTAAATAACAAACAAATTCAATTTACTTTTATTATCAAATGTACATTGTTTCTCATGGTATCCTTTGATGCTTTGATGGAATTTAGCTCCTTTTCACAAGCACATGCTGCAGCTCAGGAGTGTGCACATACCTGTGCACTCCCAGTTTCCTGTTAACCATTTATGTCCATTTAAGACTGCATATGTTTCAACAATGATCCCATGAACAATTTGGAATCTCTTTACCTTGGTCCCAAACGAGGGCTGTGAGACCATGTTAGAAAACTGCTGCTCTATAAACTGGTTTCTTTTACAAAGATATGACGAGTCCACGGATTTCATCCTTACTTGAGGATATTAACCTCCTGCAAACAGGAAGTGGCAAAGAGCACCACAGCAGAGCTGTATATATAGCTCCTCCCTTCCCTCCACCCCCAGTCATTATCTTTGCCTGTAGTAGTAAATAGGAAGAGTAAAGTGAGATGTTAGTTTTAGATTCTTCAATCAAGAAGTTTTTTATTTTAAATGGTACCGGTGTGTACTATTTTCCTCAGGAGATATGGAAAGATTTCTGCCCTGAGGTTTATGATCTTAGCAGTTGTAAATAAGATCCATTTTGGTTCCCACAGAGCTTCTGAAGGTAGTGCAAGAGAAATCTTCAGTGTGGTGAACGGTGTCATGCTACAAGCAGCATTGAGGTATGCTCAGTCTTTTATTTCTGAAGAGACTTGTTATATCAGAATTGTCTGACATTTTTTTCCCTGCAAGGGAAGGGGTAAGCAGTAGACCTGTATCACTGAGGGTGTTACTGAAGATCCTTATATTGCATACATATTGCTTATATCTGCATGGGCTGGACACTGGGAGAGGCAGCTTGACATTGTATATATATTTATTATTATAAAAGTCAGTAGGGCTACAGTTTATTTTTATAGAAATTCAGGGGACCACATGGCTTATTTTCCTAACCGCTTCCCATGCGGTTATACAAACTATTCAGATGACGTCCATGATGGGCGGGCATATTTTGCGCGCTCAGACGCGCAGTTACTCTGACTGAGAACACAGCAGGCATTTAGCTCCGGTGGGGCCTAGAGTTGAGATCTGTTCACAGGATCGTTGTCGAGTCATTTTCGCAGTACCCTGGGGCAGGTAGGCGCCACAGCAGAGCTGTGGCGAGGTGCAGGGTAATTTTTTTCTATTAACATATATTTTGGGATTAAAATACTTCTTAGAGGGTAGATTCATCATTTACCTATAGGGTGCAATAATTTGTGGGCCAATTGAGTTATTATATTTGATTGTTTTAGCATTTTCAATTGCTTTAAGCAGTTTGAGAAAAATTGTTGCGCTTTTTAATCTCTTAAAGGCGCAGTACCTTTTTTCTAAAAATTGTTTTGAATCAATATTTGAGGTGATTTACGACTAGTGTGGCTAGTACTAATCTGTTCAACATGTCTGACATTGAGGAAACTAATTGTTCTATGTGTTTAGAAGCCATTGTGGAACCCCCTCTTACTTTTTGTACCTCTTGTACTAAAAGGGCCTTACAATGTAAAAAGCATATTTTAGGTAAAGAAAGTGTGCCTAAGGATGATTCTCAGTCTGAAGAGAATCAGGATATGCCATCTAATTCTCCCCAAGTGTCACAACCTTTAACGCCCACACAAAGTACTTCAAGTGCGTCTAATTCTTTTACTCTGCAGGATATGGCTGCAGTTATGTCAACTACCCTTACAGAGGTATTATCTAAGTTACCAGTGTTACAGGGTAAACGCAGTAGGTCAGGTATTAATGTAAATACTGAATCCTCTGATGCTTTGCTGGCTATTTCCGATGTACCCTCACAGGGCTCTAAGTTGGGGTCAGGGAATTGTTGTCTCAGGGAGAACTTTCAGACCCTGGAAGTATGTTACCTCAGACAGATTCGGACGTCATGTCCTTTAAATTTAAGCTTGAACACCTCCGCCTGTTACTCCGGGAGGTTTTTAGCGACTCTGGATGATTGTGACCCTATTGTGATTCCTCCAAAAAAATTGTGTAAAATGGACAAATATCTAGATACTTACACTGATGTTTTTCCGGTTCCTAAAAGAATTTTGGAATTATAAAAAAGGAATGGGTAGACCAGGTATACCGTTCTCTCCTCCTCCTAATTTCAAGAAAATGTATCCCATATCAGACACCATTCGGGACTCTTAGCAGTCGGTTCCTAAGGTGGAGGGAGCTATTTCTACCCTGGCTAAGCGTACAACTATACCTATTGAAGACAGTTGTGCTTTTAAAGGCCCTATGTATAAGAAGTTGGAGGGTTTTCTAAAGAAATTATTTATTCATCAGGGTTTTCTTTTACAACCAACAGCTTGCATTGTTCCAGTTACTATTGCAGCAGCTTTTTGGTTTGATGCTCTAGAAGAGTCTCTAAAGGTGAGACCCCTTTAGAGGACATTTTGGATAGAATTAAGGCTCTCAAGCTAGCTAATTATTTTATTACAGATGCCGCCTTTCAAATTGCTAAATTGGAGGCGAAAAATGCAGGATTTGCCATTTTAGCGTGTAGAGCATTATGGTTAAATCATGGTCTGCTGATGTGTCATCAAAATCTAAGCTTTTAGCTATTCCTTTCAAGGGTAAGACCCTATTCGGGCCTGAGTTGAAGGAAATCATTTCTGACATTACTGGAGGTAAAGGTCATGCCCTACCTCAGGATAAGTCTGTTAAGATGAGAGGTAGACAAAATAATTTTCTTTCCTTTCGACATTTTAAAGGAGTACCCTCTGCTTCCTCTTCCTCCACAAAGCAGGAAGGGAATTTTGCTCAGTCCAAATTCATCTGGAGACCCAACCAGGCTTGGAACAAAGGTAAACAACCCAAGAAGCCCGCTGCTGCTACAAAGACAGCATGAAGGGGCGGCCCTCAATCCGGGACCGGATCTAGTAGGGGGCAGACTTTCTTTCTTTGCCCAGGCTTGGGCAAGAGATGTTCAGGACCCCTGGGCATTGGAAATCGTGACCACGAGTATCAACTGGAATTCAAGGATTTTCTCCCAAGAGGGAGATTTCATCTTTCGCGATAGTCTGTAAACCAGATAAAAAGAGAGCATTCTTACACTGTGTAAAATACCTCTCTACCATGGGAGTAATTCTTCCCATTCCAAAACTGGAACAGGGACAGGGGTTTTACTCAAATCTTTTTGTGGTTCCCAAAAAAGAGGGAACTTTCAGACCCATTTTAGATCTCAAGTGTCTAAACAAGTTTCTCAGAGTCCCATCATTCAAGATGGAGACTATACGAACAATCTTACCAATGATCCAGGAGGGTCAATATATGACTACTGTGGACTTGAAGGATGCATACCTTCATATCCCTATTCACAAGGATCATCATCAGTTCCTAAGGTTTGCCTTCCTGGACAAACATTTTCAGTTTGTGGCTCTTCGCTTTGGGTTGGCCACAGCACCCAGGATCTTCACAAAAGGTTCTAGGGTCCCTTCTGGTGGTTCTCAGACTGCGGGGCATAGCAGTGGCGCCTTATCTGGACGATATTTTAATTCAGGCGTCGACTTATCATCTGACGAAATCTCATACAGACACAGTGTTGTCCTTTCTGAGAACTCACGGTTGGAAGGTGAACTAGAAAAGAGTTGACTAGTTCCACGGACAAGGGTTCCCTTCTTGGGAACTCTGATAAACTCTGTAGACATGAAGATATTCTGACGGAGACCAGAAAATCAAAGATTCTAAATACTTGCTGAGCCCTTCAGTCCATTCCTCGGCCGTCAGTGGCTCAGTGTATGGAAGTAATTGGATTAATGGTAGCGGCAATGGACATCATTCCGTTTGCTCGTTTTCATCTCAGACCACTGCAGCTGTGCATGCTCAGACAGTGGAATGGGGACTATGCGAATTTATCTCCTCAGATAAATCTGGATCAAGAGACCAAGACTCTATTCTTTGGTGGTTGTCACTGGATCAGCTGTCCCAGGGGACGTGTTTCCGCAGACCCTCGTGGGTGATAGTGACAACGGACGCCAGCCTCCGGGGCTGGGGTGCAGTCTGGAATTCCCTGAAGGCTCAGGGTGTATGGACTCAGGTGGAGTCTCTACTTCCAATCAATATTCTGGAATTGAGAGCAATATTCAATGCGCTTCAGGCGTGGCCTCAGGTGGTTTCGGCCAAATTCATCAGATTTCAGTCGGACAATATCACGACTGTAGCTTATATCAATCATCAAGGGGGAATGAGGAGTTCCTTAGCGATGATAGAAGTATCCAAGATAATTCGATGGGCGGAGGCCCACTCTTGTTATCTGTTGGCAATCTACATCCCAGCAGTAGAGAACTAGGAAGCAGATTTCTAAGTCGACAGACTTTTCATCCGGGGGAGTGGGAACTCCACCCGGAGGTGTTTGCCTCTCTGATTTTCCGATGGGGCAGACCGGAATTGGATCTGATGGCATCTCGTCAGAATGCCAAGCTTCCAAGATACGGATCCAGGTCGAGGGATCCCCAGGTAGAACTGATAGATGCCTTGGTCGTTCAGCCTAGCTTATGTGTTTCCACCGTTTCCTCTCCTTCCACGCGTGATTGCTTGGATCAAACAGGATAGAGCTTCAGTAATCCTAATCACGCCTGCGTGGCCACACAGGACTTGGTATGCGGATCTAGTGGACATGTCCTCTCTGCCGCCGTGGAAACTTCCTTTGAGACAGGACCTTCTCATTCAAGGACCTTCCAACATCCAAATCTAAATTCTCTGCAGCTGACTGCTTGGAGATTGAACGCTTGATTTTATCTAAGCAGGATTCTCAGATTCGGTCATTGATACTTTGATACAGGCACGTAAGCCTGTCACTAGGAAGATCTATCATAAGATATGGCGTAAATATCTTTTTTGGTGTGAATCCAAGGGCTACTCATGAAGTAAAGTTAGGATTCCCAGGATTCTGTCCTTTCTCCAAGAAGGATTGGAGAAAGGGTTATCAGCGAGTTCCTTAAAGGGACAGATTTCTGCTTTGTCAATTTTGCTTCACAAACGTTTGGCAGACGTTCCAGATGTTCAGTCTTTTTTTCAGGCTCTAACCAGAATTAAGCCTGTATTTAGACCAATTACTCCTCCCTGGAGTTTGAATTTAGTTCTTAGAGTTCTTCAAGGGGTTCAGTTTGAACCCATACATTCCATAGATGTTAAATTGTTATCTTGGAAAGTTTTGTTTTTGGTTGCTATTTCTTCTGCTCGTAGAGTTTCGGAGCTTTCAGCATTACAATGTGATTCGCCTTATCTTATATTTCATTCTGATAAGTTGGTTTTGCGTAACAAACCTGGATTCCTTCCTAAGGTTGTTTCTAATACGAATCTTAATCAGGAAATTGTTGTTCCTTCCTTGTGTCTTAATCCTTCTTCTAAGAAGGAGCATCTGTTACATAACCTGGATGTGGTCCGTGCCTTGAAGTTTTACTTGCAGGCGACTAAGGATTTCCGTCAATCATCTTCATTATTCATTGTTTTTTCTGGAAAGCGTAGGGGTCAGAAAGCTACGGCTACCTCTTCTTTCTTTTTGGCATATGAGACTGCTGGACAGCAGCTGCCTGAAAGAATTATGGCTCATTCTACTAGGGCTGTGGCTTCCTCATGGGCTTTTAAAAACTATGCTTCTGTAGAACAGATTTGCAAGGCTGCAACTTGGTCGTCTCTTCATACTTTTTCCAAATTTTCCAAATTTGATACTTTTGCTTCTTCTGAGGCTGTTTTGGGAGAAAGGTTCTTCAAGCAGTGGTGCCTTCCGTTTAGGTTCCTGTCTTGTCCCTCCATTTCATCCGTGTCCTATAGCTTTGGTATTGGTATCCCACAAGTAAGGATGAAATCCGTGGACTCGTCATATCTTTGTAAAAGAAAGTAAATTTATGCTTGCCTGATAAATTAATTTCTTTTACGATATGACGAGTCCACGGCCCACCCTGTTTTTTATATTTTTTTTTTGTAAACTTGCGTCACCTCTGCACCTTTAGCTTTTCCTTTCTCTTCCTAAACCTTCGGTCGAATGACTGGGGGTGGAGGGAAGGGAGGAGCTATATATACAGCTCTGCTGTGGTGCTCTTTGCCAGTTCCTGTTAGCAGAGGTTAATATCCCACAAGTAAGGATGAAATCCGTGGACTCGTCATATCGTAAAAGAAATTAATTTATCAGGTAAGCATAAATTTACTTTTTACTCAAGTTTTACATTTGAATAGTGGGGATTCATTTATTTTTTCTTCTGAGCAGGGCTTTATCTAAGTACTTAATCTATTTGTGGTTAAACACATATAGTTAGAGGATAAGTATTGCAAAAATGACATGCTTTAACAAATTAGACATGTTGTTTTTTTTCACTACAATGTCCCTTTAATTCTTTAGAACTCACCCAAAATCTTCAATGAACTGCAGTGTGCTTTTATAATTGGACTTTAATCCTTACTTACCAATTCATGTGTTTTTTCCTTTATTGTCTTATCTATTTTAATACAGCAAATTCAAGATAACTTCTGACCTGCTATTCTCTGTCCTTTATTTATAACATTAATATCCACTGTAGCAGGAGTAGAGCCGAATATAGTACTGTGAGATATTTATTTTTTAGTAATATTATGTAAGGTGTCAATTAATATATTGAAGTATATATTTAACTCCCTTTTTGGGGAGAGCTTTATTATCATTTTTATCATTTTTATCCCTCTCCTCAGTTTTATTTTCCTGTATCATGTAGTACCATTGGCTTTTGTAGTAGTTTCTACACAACTTCTTAGACTTCTTTCTTCTAACGCTCTATAATACTTATATTTTCACTAAATGTATATATATATATATATATATATATATATATATATGTATGTGTGTGTGTGTGTTGTAGAACAATATTATAGCATGTTTAATTCATAAATAAAAATAATTTATATTCTTTCGATTGTATTATATTTATATCTTACTTCCAGGGAATCTTTATCTTCTTTTTGTTATTTGTAGATATCGGGGACCGCAGGTCTTTTCCAGGGCATTGTAGACCCTCATACACAGTTCCTTATTTTTGAATAGATAATCATATTTGATTCTCTGTTGTCTTGTCTCAAGCAAATGGCTAATTAAGAAAAGCAAGTCACTACCCTTTTAAAGGGTCTTTTAAAAAAATCTTAATTTCCTTTTCTTTAATTCTCTAGAACAGTTAATGTTTGAGACCTGAAGGCTAAGAAGCACACAATGAAGAAGAGAAGTCTGCTTTAGGGTGTATTATCAATTCAGTCCTGTTTAAAACTCCCACATCAGAGTCACACATCTCTTTGTATTTTGAGTGTTTCTTTAGTAGTTTTACCTTTGATTCTTACTTTTTGAAACCAATCCCAATTTCCTTACAAAGGTTATCACCAGGTTTTATCTGGAGCAAAAGATGATTCATTCTACTAGATAGTAGTCTCTCTGCATGCATTCTGGGAGGACAACAGGTCATCTTTGATGCAGGTTAATATTGCAAACTTATTTATTTTGGTTTTAAAATCAGGACAAATTAAAATGTACTTGTATTTTATGAGACGTCTGTCATTATACCTAGCTAACCCCACTCTGGTACTGTTCTTATACTCTCTTGTGGTTCTTCAATACCTAGCTAGCCCCACTCTGGTACTGTTCTTATGCTCTCTTGTGGTTCTTCAATACCTAGCTAGCGCCACTCTGGTACTGTTCTTATACTCTCTTGTGGTTCTTCAATACCTAGCTAGCCCTACTCTGGTACTATTCTTATACTCTCTTGTGGTTCTTCAATACCTAGTTAGCCCCACTCTGGTACTGTTCTTATACTCTCTTGTGGTTCTTCAATACCTAGCTAGCCCCACTCTGGTACTGTTCTTATACTCTCTTGTGGTTCTTCAATACCTAGCTAGCCCCTCTCTGGTACTGTTCTTATACTCTCTTGTGGTTCTTCAATACCTAGCTAGCCCTACTCTGGAACTGTTCTTATACTCTCTTGTGGTTCTTCAATACCTAGCTAGCCCCACTCTAGTACTGTTCTTATACTCTCTTGTGGTTCTTCAATACCTAGCTAGCCCTACTCTGGTACTGTTCTTATACTCTCTTGTGGTTCTTCAATACCTAGCTAGCCCTACTCTGGTACTGTTCTTATACTCTCTTGTGGTTCTTCAATACCTAGCTAGCCCTACTCTGGTACTGTTCTTATACTCTCTTGTGGTTCTTCAATACCTAGCTAGCCCTACTCTGGTACTGTTCTTATACTCTCTTGTAGTTCTTCAATACCTAGCTAGGCCTACTCTGGTACTGTTCTTATACTCTCTTGTGGTTCTTCAATACCTAGCTAGCCCTACTCTGGTACTGTTCTTATATTCTCTTGTGGTTCTTCAATACCTAGCTAGCCCTACACTGTTTCCAGAAAACAAAAAACTCTCATTATGCTGTGCTATACTGTACTGTGCTTTTTTCTCCTGCACATCTAGAAATGTTGGGAACCCCCCTTAGAGATTTATGCTAAAATTTGCCTTTCTAGAATTTTGTGATCTATTTCACAGTGCTGGGGGGGTCATTTTGAATAATCTCATCTGAGAAGCATAGAAACATAGAATTTGACGTTAGATAAAAGCCAAAAAAGCCCATCAAGTCTATCCATATTACATTAATGGGTGTCTCAGGAATTTTTTAATTATTTTACAGTCCATGGGGCCGACTTATTAAGCAGTGGATGCTGCTTATTCTGTGCAAGCCTTTTCGGCTCGCCGGAAACAGGAGTTAAGAAGCTGTGGTCTTAAGAACGCTGCTCCTTAACTCGTCCGCCACCTCTGAGGTGGTGGACTGCAATCATCCCGATCAGATACAATCGGGATGATTAACACCCCCTGCTAGCAGTCGATTGGCCGTGAATGTGCAGGGGGTGGCATTACACAAGCATTTAACCAGAAATGCTTGTGCAATGTTAAATGCTGACAGTGTAAGCTACAGCGAATCATGTTCGGCCGACATTTGATAAATCGTCCCCCATGTGTTTATCACTTCTATTGGAAGTTTATTCAATGAATCCACCACCCTTTCTGTAAAAAAACAGCTTCCTCACATTCTGTTACTCTCTAACTTAAAGGGATATGAAACCCAAAACATTTATTTTGCGGTTCAGACAGAGCATATTGTTTTAAAAATCTTTCCAGTTTACTTCTATTATTAAATGTTCTTCATTCCCATGATATTCCTTTTTGAAGAGACACCTAGGAAGGCATTTAGAGCGCTACATGGCAGGAAATAGTGCTGCCCTCTAGTGCTTTTGCAAATGGATAACATTCTTGAAAAAATTGCTGCCATATAGTGCTCCAGAAATGGGCAGGCTCATAAACTTACATTTTATATATCAGCCAATCGGAATCTAAGGGACGCCATCTTGGATGACATCACTTAAAGGTACCTTCATTCATCTTTAGTCGTCGGATGAAGAGGATGCTCCGCGTCGGATGTCTTGAAGATGGACCCGCTCCGCGCCGGATGGATGAAGATACCGTCTGGATGAAGGCTTCTGCCCGTCTGGAGGACCACTTCGCCTGGCTTGGATGAAGACTTCTCCCGGCTTCTTTGAGGACTTCGGCCCGGCTTGGATGAAGACGTCTCCCGGTAAGTCGATCTTCAGGGGGTTAGTGTTAGGTTTTTTTAAGGGTGTATTGGGTGGGTTTTATTTTTAGGTTAGGGACTTTGGGCCTGCAAAAGAGCTAACTGCCTTTTTAAGGGCAATGCTCATCCAAATGCCCTTTTCAGGGCAATGGGGAGCTTAGGTTTTTTTTAGATAGTATTTTATTTGGGGGGTTGGTTGTGTGGGTGGTGGGTTTTACTGTTGGTGGGGTTGTTTGTATTTTTTTTTCCAGGTAAAAAAGCTGATTACTGCCCTGCAAAAGGCCCTTTTAAGGGCTATTGGTAGTTTAGTTTAGGCTAGGACTTTTTTTTTATTTTGGGGGGGGCTTTTTTATTTTGATAGGGCTATTAGATTAGGTGTAATTAGTTTAAATATCTGTAATTTGTTTATTATTTTCTGTAATTTAGTGTTTGTTTGTTTTTGTACTTTAGCTAATTTAATTTATTTAATTGTTGTTAATTTAGTTAACTTATTTAATTATAGTGTAATGTTAGGTGTTATTGTAACTTAGGTTAGGTTTTATTTTACAGGTACTTTTGTATTTATTTTAGCTAGGTAGTTATTAAATAGTTAATAACTATTTAATAACTATTCTACAGAGTTAAAATAAATACAAACTTGCCTGTAAAATAAAACCTAAGGTAGCTACAATGTAACTATTAGTTATATTGTAGCAATCTTAGGGTTTATTTTATAGGTAAGTATTTAGTTTAGTTTTAAATAGGAATTATTTAGTTAATGATAGGAATATTTATTTAGATTTATTTAAATTATATTTAAGTTAGTGGGTGTTAGGTTTAGGGGTTAATAACTTTAATATAGTGGCGGCGACGTTGGGGGCGGCAGATTAGAGGTTAATAAATGTAGGTAGGTGGCGGCGATGTTTGGGACGGCAGATTCGGGTTAATAATATTTAACTAATGTTTGCAAGGCGGGAGTGCGGCGGGGTTTGGGGTTAATATATTTATTATAGTGGCGGAGACGTTGGGGACGGCAGATTAGGGGTTAATAAGTGTAGGTAGGTTGCGGCGACATTGGGGGCGGCAGATTAGGGGTTAATAAATATAATGTAGGTGTCGGCGATGTTGGGGGCAGCAGATTAGGGGTTCATAAATATAATGTAGGTGGCGGCGGTGTCCGGAGTGGCAGATTAGGGGTTAATAATTTTATTATATAGTGTTTCTGATGCGGGGTGGCCTCGGTTTAGGGGTTAAAAGGTAGTTTATGGGTGTTAGTGTACTTTTTAGCACTTTAGTTATGAGTTTTATGTTACGGCGTTGTACCATAAAACTCTTAACTACTGACTTTTAAATGCATAACGGCTGGATTTAGAGTTCTGCGGCCAAAGGGGTGCGTTAGCTACGCGTGTATTTTCCCCCCCGCACCTTTTAAATACCGCTGGTATTTAGAGTTCTCTGAAGGACTGAGTTAGGCTCCAAAAAGGGAGCGTAAAGCATAATTTACCGCCACTTCAACTCTAAATACCAGCGGTGCTTACGGACGCGGCCAGCTTCAAAAAAACGTGCTCGTGCACGATTTCCCCATAGGAAACAAAGGGGCAGTTTGAGCTGAAAAAAAAAAAGCAGCGTTCAGCTCCTAACGCAGCCCCATTGTTTCCTATGGGGAAACACTTCCTAAATCTGCACCTAACACCCTAACATGTACCCCGAGTCTAAACACCCCTAGCCTTACACTTATTAACCCCTAATCTGCCGCCCCCGCTATCGCTGACACCTGCATATTATCTTTAACCCCTAATCTGCCGCTCCGTACACCGCCGCAACCTACGTTATGCCTATGTACCCCTAATCTGCTGCCCCTAACACCGCCGACCCCTATATTATATTTATTAACCCCTAATCTACCGCCCCCAATGTCGCCGCCACCTACCTACAATTATTAACCCCTAATCTGCCGACCGGACCTCACCGATACTATAATAAAGTTATTAACCCCTAATCCGCCTCACTCCAGCCTCAAAAACCCTATAATAAATAGTATTAACCCCTAATCTGCCCTCCCTAACATCGCCGACACCTAACTTCAAGTATTAACCCCTAATCTGCCGACCGTACCTCCCCGCTACTATAATAAATGTATTAACCCCTAAAGCTAAATCTAACCTTAACCCTAACACCCCCCTAAATTAAATATAATTAAAATCTAATGAAATAAAATAAATCTTATTAAATAAATTAATCCTATTTAAAGCTAATTACTTACCTGTAAAATAAACCCTAATATTGCTACAATATAAATAATAATTATATTGTAGCTATTTTAGGATTAATATTTATTTTACAGCCAACTTTGTATTTATTTTAACCAGGTACAATAGCTATTACAAAAGTTTTATAACCCTTTAACAAGGACACTTTTAGAACTGGTATACACCAATTTGGTCTGGGAAATCGTTTATTTCTCTCTACCTTATTTGTCTTAAATATTTATATATATGTGTGTGTGTGTGTGCGTGTGTGTGTGTGTGCGCGCGCATTGGAGCCCTTTGCAGTCAAACATCTGAAAACATGAAAAAGCATTTTTATTCAATATTAATATTTAATAATGGTTTTAACTATGTATGTACTGTACAAAATTCATATTCCAATGTTCTTCACATAGGGGAATATGTTCTAAGGATTTTTAAATAGATATTCCTATCCAAATCTATCTATAAATATATATTTTACCAAAAAAAAATCACACACACACACACATATATATATATATATATATATATAAAAAGATATGGTAACTGCGCTATCCTGATGTCATGTGAGGAAGCATACCAGTAATAAACAAACAAATAAGAATCACAATTATAGCCAGAAGATATTACAAATATCAATTAATAGTAAATGCAAATAATGCAATGTCCACAAGATTGTATTTAATCTGGAGATAGGCAGCTGAACTAGATAATTGTGTGAAGGCTCCTACTATGCCTCCACAAGATGAGTATGTATAGAAGTATTTTGTTCTGCGCCCTTCTTCTATGGAAATAAAATAATATAATAACGGGAATAGAATCTCCCCTGTTCCCAAACACTTACTTCAAGAAACCTCAATCGATATGAGGTAAGTAGTCACCCTTCACAATGTATCCCCATAGGCACCTGCAGATCCTTCAGCTGATTCGTCAGAGTAGCAGACACAACACTAGTTGATTCGTGTGAGATTGTGCAGAGCGTAAAGACTGAGCGAGTACCAAGATATCGTCCAAATAAGGAAACAACGCAATACCCCGCTCTGTGATTACAGAGAGTAGGGCACCGAGAACCTTTGAAAAGATTATTGGAGCTGTCGCTAGGCCAAAAGGAATAGCAACAAATTGGTAATGCCTGTCTAGAAAAGAGAATCTCAGGAACTGATAGTGATCTGGATGAATCGGAATATGAAGATATGCATCCTGTAAGTCTATTGTGGACATATAATGCCCTTGCTGAACAAAAGGCAGAATAGTCCTTATAGTCACCATTTTGAAAGTTGGTACTCTTACATATCAATTCAAAATCTTTAGATCCAGAACTGGTCTGAATGAATTTTCTTTCTTTGGGACAATGAATAGATTTGAATAAAACCCCAGACCCTGTTCCTGAAATGGAACTGGCATGATTACCCCTGATAACTTCAGGTCTGAAACACATAGAAACATAGATATTGATGGCAGATAAGAGCCATAGACCCAGCAAGTCTGCCCGATATTACCTAACAGTATAAACTTATCTAGTTTGTAGGATAGTCTTATGCTTGTCCCATGCATTTTTAAAGTCCCCCACAGTGTTTGTCGCTACTACCTCTTGAGGAAGTTTATTCCATAAATCAATCACTCTTTCTGTAAAGTAGTGCTTCATCAAATTACTCCTGAATCTACTACCCTTTAGCTTGAGCTTATGACCCCTTGTTATTGAATTTTTCATTTTATGTAAAATACCCACAGCCTCAGTTGTACTAAGCCCTTTAACATACTTGAAAGTTTCTATCATATCACCTCTTTCCCTTCTCTCCTCTAAGCTATACATATTTAGGTCATTGAGCCTATCCTGGTAAGTTTTATTTTTTAGACCATGTACAATTTTTGTAGCCCTCCTTTGCACAGATTCAAGTTTGTTAATATCCTTCTGAAGATATGGCTTCCAGAACTGCACACAATACTCAAGATGAGGCCTAACTAATGATCTATAAAGTGGCATAAGAACCTTACTATTTCTGCTGCAAATACCTCTACCAATACATCCAAGCATTCTGCTAGCCTTACTCGCTGCATTACTACATTGTTTACCAAGTTTTAAATCATCTGAAATAATAATTCCCAAGTCCTGTTCCTCATCTGTAAGTGTCAGTAAAGTGTCATTGAGTCTGTAATTAACATTTGTATTTTTCTTCCCTAGATGCATTATTTTACACTTTGCTGTGTTAAACTTTAGATCCCAGTCGTTAGTCCAATCCTCTAATTGTATATCACTTCTCATTTTGTCTAGCCCCCCCGGAACATCCACTCTGTTACAAATTTTTGTATCATCTGCAAACAGATATACTTTCCCCTGTAGCCCTTTGCTGATATCACAGATAAATATGTTAATCAAAACAAGCCCCAGAACTGACCCCTGAGGAACACCACTAATAACAGCCCCCTCTGCTGAATGAACTCCATTTACTAAGACACTTTGTTTTCTGTCCTTAAGCCAGCATTCCACCCAGTTCACAATTTTTGAATCTAGACCAAGGAGATACAGTTTGTGAATTAGTTTATTGTGTGGGACGGTGTCAAATGCTTTGCTGAAATCTAGATATGCTACATCAACTGCTCCACCCTTGTCTAATACTTTTGTTACATAATCAAAGAAGTCAATTAGATTAGTCTGACATGATCTCCCTGAAGTAAAACCATGCTGATATTGGTCCTCTAAATTGTTTGTCTTTATGTAAGTCATAATTCTTTCTTTTAAGAGGCTTTCCATTAATTTCCCTACTACTGAAGTTAAACTAACTGGCCTGTAGTTACCAGATTCTTCTCTACTGCCCTTTTTATGAAGAGGTATTACATTTGCTATTCTCCAATCATCTGGGACAGCTCCTGATAATAGTGACTGATTAAACAGATCAGTTAAAGAGACAGTTAGCACTGATCGAAGTTCTTTTAAAACCCTTGGATAAATATTATCAGGACCCACTGACTTTTTAACATTTATTTTTGATAATGCTAACAAAACCTCATCCTCTATAAAAAGATTACTGTTAAGCTTGTTTCTATTTTTCATAGCATCCCTTAATGTAGACATTCTATCTTCACAATCTTTTGTGAAAACAGAACCGAAGTAATCATTGAGACAGTCTGCAATCTGCTTGTCGCCTTCTATTATTCTACCATCAACTGCTTTCAATTTTACTATTCCTACCTTATTTTTTCTTCTTTCACTGATATATCTAAAGAATGTTTTGTCCCCATGTTTTACTGACTGTGCTATCTTCTCTTCTGCATGAGCTTTAACCTTCCTAATTAACTGCTTAGTCTTTTCTTGTTGGAGTCTCCATATTTTCATATCGTCATCTGCTTGTGTATGTCTGTAATTTTTATAAGCTATCTTTTTTGTCTTAACAGCATGTGCTACTTCTTTGGAAAACGAAATTGGTTTCTGCTTTCTTTTACTTTTACAGACATGTCTAATACAGTGTGCGGTTGCATCAAAAATGGCACCTTTCACAAATTCCCACTGTTCTTGAACCCCTGTAATAAGAGTTTTCCCTTTTAAATAGTTTTTAGGTATTCAGGTTTTTAGGTATTAGTGAACACACTTCAGGAAAGCCTGAGCCTTTACTGGGTTCGCTGCATGTGTGAGAGAAAAAATCTTCTCACAGGCGGTCTTACTCTGAATCCTATTCTGTACCCCTGAGAGACAATACTCTGAATCCAATGATTTTGGACCGAATTGATCCAAAATTTTAATCTGCCCCCTACCAGCTGAGCTGAAATGAGGGCTGCACCTTCATGCAAACTTCTTAAATGGCTTGGATTTATTCCAATTTGAGGAAGGCTTCCAATTGGAAACAGATTCCTTTGGGGAAGGATTCGATTTCTGTTCCTTATTATATTGAAATGAACGAAAACGGTTAGAAGCTTTAGATTTACCCTTAGGTTTTTTATCCTGAGGTAAAAAAACTCCCTTCCCCCAGTGACAGTTGAAATTATTGAATCCAACTGAGAACCAAATAATTTATTACCTTGGAAAGAAAGAGATAGCAATCTGGACTTAGAAGTCATATCAGCATTCCAAGATTTAAGCAACAAAGCTCTTCTAGCTAAAATAGCTAAAGACATATATCTAACATCAAGTTTGATGATATAAAAAATGGCATCACAAATGAAATTATTAGCATGTTGAATCAACTTAACAATGCTAGACAAATCATGATCCGATACTTGCTGTGCTAAAGTTTCCAACCAAAAAGTTGAAGCAGCTGCAACATCAGCCAAAGAAATTGCAGGCCTAAGAAGATGACCTGAATATAAATAAGCCTTCCTTAGATAAGATTCAAGTTTCTTATCTAAAGGATCTTTAAAAGAAGTACTATCTTCCGTAGGAATAGTAGTACGTTTAGCAAGAGTAGAGATAGCCCCATCAACTTTGGGGATCTTTTCCCAAAACTCCAATCTAACTGCTGGCAAAGGATACAATTTTTTAAACCTTGAAGAAGGAATAAAATAAGTACCAGGCCTATTCCATTCTTTAGAAATCATATCAGAAATAGCATCAGGAACTGGAAAAACCACTGGAATAACCACAGGAGGTTTATAAACAGAATTTAAACGTTTACTAGTTTTAATATCAAGAGGACTAGTTTCCTCCATATCTAATGTAATCAACACTTCCTTTAATAAAGAACGAATATACTCCATTTTAAATAAATAAGAGGATTTGTCAGTGTCAATATCTGAGTCAGGATCTTCTGAATCAGATAGATCCTCATCAGAGAAAGATAAATCAGTATGTTGCCGGTCATTTGAAATTTCATCAACTCTATGAGAAGTTTTAAAAGAACTTTTACGTTTATTAGAAGGCAGAATGGCAGACAAAGCCTTCTGAATAGAATCAGAAATAAATTCTTTTAAATTTACAGGTATATCTTGTGCATTAGATGTTGAGGGAACAATAACATGTAATGAACTACTACTGATGGATACATTTTCTGCATGTAAAAGTTTATCATGACAACTATTACAAACCACAGCTGGAGGTATAATCTCCACAAGTTTACAACAAATGCACTTAGCTTTGGTAGAACTGTTATCAGGCAGCAGGGATCCAACAGTGAATTCTGAGACAGGATCAGATTGAGACATCATGCAAATGTATGAGAACAAAACAACATATAAAGCAAAACTATAAATTTCCTTATATGGCAGTTTCATGAATGGAAAAAAATGCAAAGAGCATAGCCCTCTGACATAGAAAAAGGCAAGAGGCAAATAGGAATGGGGTCTTAAATAATGAAAATATTTGGCGCCAAGTATGAAGCACAACAAACAGAAAAATATTTTTTGGCGCCAAAAACGTCCGAAAATGACACACTCATGTCATAGATGACGCAACCTTGTGAAGTACTCGGCGTCAACTAAGATACCGGAAATGCCAAATTTGCGTCAACGAACGTAACTTTGCGCCAAAAAATCTCCCGCCAAGAATGACGCAATAAACTTTGGCATTTTGCGCCCTTGCGAGCCTAATTTTGCCCGCAAATTTAAAAGAGTCAATTTGAAAAAGAGACTATACCCCAGGTAAGAAATACATTTTCATAAAAAAGCATTTCCCAGATATGAAACTGACAGTCTGCAAAAAAGGAAATAAACTGAAAACCTGAATCATGGCAAATATAAGTACAAAACATATATTTAGAACTTTATATAAATACATAAAGTGCTAAACCCTAGCTGAGAGTGTCTTAAGTAATGAAAACAAACTTACCAAAAGACACCTATCCACATATAGCAGATAGCCAAACCAGTACTGAAACGGTTATCAGTAGAGGTAATGGAATATGAGAGTATACCTGAAAAAGATCTGAAAAGGGAGGTAGGAGATGAATCTCTACGACCAATAACAGAGAACCTATGAAATAGATCCCTGTGAGGAAAACCATTGGATTCAATAGGTGATACTCCCTTCCCATCCCTCTGACATTCACTGTACTCTGAGAGGAATCGGGCTTCAAAAATGCTGAGAAGCGCATAGCAACGTAGAAATCTTAGCACAAACTTACTTCACCACCTCCACAGGAGGCAACGTTTGTAAAACTGAATTGTGGGTGTGGTGAGGGGTGTATTTATAGGCATTTTGAGGTTTGGGAAACTTTGCCCCTCCTGGTAGGATTGTATATTCCATACATCACTAGCGCATGAAAGAAAAAACACTCTAAGAATAAGCAAATAACAGAAATTTAGACATCAATTTGATGTTTTTTTAAATAATTTCAAAAGTATAAGCAAAAACAGAAATATAATATAAAATGGAATTAAATATTACATTTTAGTCAAAGCTGAAATGTACATCAGAGTATTTCAGTTTTGATTAGAAA
Organism: Bombina bombina; assembly: GCF_027579735.1. Classification (NCBI taxonomy): domain Eukaryota; kingdom Metazoa; phylum Chordata; class Amphibia; order Anura; family Bombinatoridae; genus Bombina; species Bombina bombina. Next base: position 275,994,111 of record NC_069504.1, read on the forward strand.
CCTTTTATTTGTACACACACATTTGCACAAACAAATACTTCTACTAAAAGCTATATCTGTATCATAATTTGTTCCCCAGGCAAAATATATGTCTGCTAAAATAATCTGCCTACTAGTTTTGTCTTTCTGACTGATGCAACTGTCTCTTGATACAATTGACATCTCAAGTGTGCCAGGTTGTCAATATCTGATTCTTATGAAAATGTCATGCTTTACATAAGCTCTAACCAATCACTATTAAAAGAATCATCACAAAATGTATTATCAATATCAAGATTCAGGAGAGACTATGAGTTTCTAAGAACCTTGGATTGCCTGCTAAACTGACAGACCCCCTCAGCTTGATAGACTGTAGTGTGTCATGACTGCTCACCACAGAGATTTTCCACAGGAAGACTGCATCAAAAATTGACACTGAGCTACAAAGTAATTTCTTATACTGTTGATTTTCTATGCTTCCAGAGAGTAAATCTGTTCAGACTGAAGAACCAATGTGCCTAAATGAATCAAGAAAAGAACATAGTTCAAAAGACTGTCACACTGAGGTGATACAAAATCTAGCTACAGAACTCAGTGGTGGTATTTAGTGTGGTACCCCCAAATCTCTAAGGTGCCAGCTGTCCTTAAATTGCTAGTAAAGGAGAGGTAAAAAGAAGGTATTAAAAGAAGGGGGAAAAAGTAGCAATAAGTAGCAGAAATGAAAGGGATATTTTACTGTAACACTTCCCCCCTTTAATGAGTTCTCAATGATCCATTTCACAAGCTGGAGTGTATTTTTTTTTTTTTATTATTATTTTTTACAAATCATTTATTTAGCTTTATTTCGTAATTTGAAACAGCTGCTTTTGCCTTTTGAAACCTCCTTCTATGCTGAAAAAATTAATACTACAGTATTGGCTATATGTAAACTGGGCTCAGATTTAGGGATATTGCATAAGATGTATGCTCCTATATGCAGTTTGGGCCAGTTCATTTTTCACAGATGCTTTTATCCCTAGTTTTTCAAGGCTGAATAATTTCTCATCAAGTTCCTTTTTTTATACTGCTTTGAAATAGAGCCCATATGTTTTGGTATAAACCATCATCTTCAAAGAAAAAAAACCTGACATAATTTATTTTGCTTTAAGGGGATATTCTCTTATGAAAAAAAAGAGGTGACTTGCCTGAACAGAAAAGCAATTTGCTTGGCAGGAGAATAATATACAGTATGCAGGAAAATGAGCCCACTTACCAAGGTCTGAGCTGAAAGGACTTAATTTTACTAAACCACATGAAATCTCATATTTATCTGTATGTTGCCCCTATAACAAAGGCAGATTTAAAATCGGAATAAATCTTACCTATTACTGACATCTATATACTTTGGTTTGGCATCTTTCACAGTCTAGAGAGACAGGGATGCTGACAAGTAAAAAAGATCGAACAGCTAACCAACAGGTATTCAATTCAAGGACCCTCAGGTATTTGTTTTGAATAATTACAAAAAAAAGATATATGCCCATATGTATGGGTCTATATAGATACAGTATATAAACACATATAAATATATGTATATGCTATGTATTTGCAATAGCATTGGGAACATGGAAAATAAAAAGCCCAAGAATCATATGCAAGTTCTGCCGAGATAATGATGCACAAATCCGGAGGAAATCTTCTACCACAGTCAAGGAATACAGCCCTGTCCAATTTACTTATTTATGCCAGAGATCAATTCTGCATAGCATTTCATAGAAAGCATACCCCCAACATTTTCTGCAAACTGTCAGGGACTGGAGGCTGATGCAGGGTAACCAAGTCATAGCAGCTGCAAGGAGCTGTGAATTTAGACATCAAGGCACCGGGTACAACTAAAGGGCCTCAGTTTTTAACAAAGAAAAAAACATTATGTACTATTAAAGAAGTTTTGCTTATATCTAAGCTTAGTTCCAAATCTATTTCTTTTCTATCATTTATGCATGACAATTGCAAGACTGAAATGCAGACCCTGCAGAGGCAAATGATTTAACATACACATTTAGACATTTGGAAAACACACAAACAAATGCCACTGCCCAGTCTTCTTGCTTACTCTGCAAGACTCGTTGTGCACAGCATGTAAACATGAAGTGAAATCACTCATATCTAGCTACAGCACCTTGCAGACCCAGCAAGGGTTAATTCATTCAGACCAGTGATCACAGATTTACTTACTGAATATGGAATAGGACCTCTTTAAATACCATTAGTCTGCAATGTTTTTTACTTTTTCTGGTAACTATTTTATCCTTGTAAACAGAGGCGTAACTAGAAACCACAGGGCACAGGTGCAAGAATCAAAGCCACCCACCCCTCCCAAAAAAAAGGTGAATTCGATACATATCTTTTTCTTTTTCTTTTTTTTTAACATTTAACTCAGACAAAAAATGTGAATCAGATTACATGTCTGCTAAAGGAGGTACCCTGTGCCCACAGTCTGTGAGATGGTCTGACCCCCTATTACTGTATATAGTGACACTGTTTAACCCACCAGTACTGTAAATAGTGAGTTAGTGACACAGTCTGTAATCTGCCGGTGACCCTACCCGCCCCAGTACTTTATAAAGTGACCACAGTAGTCTGTGACATGGTCCAGCCCCCCCGTACTGTATATAGTGGTACTGTATAGACTGACACTGTTTACCCCCCACTCCCCCCCCATGCTGTAGTAACAAGGTCTGTAATTTGCTGGTTCCACAAACATACACACACACATACATGCATAAATACACACACAGTCACATACATACACACATGTACACACACACACACCAATGGGTAAAACAGAAACACTAACCCCTGTAGTCAGAGACACTAGTGAAGCATCACGTCACACTCACATGATATCAGTGCAGACATTGGCAGGTTAACGTTTTTTATTGAAAAGAGTGGCAGTTGCGACCCCTCTGCACCCCCTGTATTTCCGCCCCTGCTTGTAAAGTAAAAATGCATTTTTGCATTAGACATAACAAATATCTAGAAATATTATTTATTTGATGTATTAGTTCTGCATCTTATTATGTATAGTGATGGTTTATTAACACAACTAAGTGCTAGATTACAAGTGGAGCGCTAATTTATTGCGCGCCCGTAAACAAGCACGATAAATAACCAGCCATTACAAGTGGTTATTGCTACTGCGAGCTAGCGCTCACTGGTTAATTTTCAAAATGTGTCCCACTTGCCCCCAAATTTAAGTTTAGTGTAGTTTTTATATAAAAAAAAAGTAGCATTTAATAAAAAAAAATACTGCACAAAGCAGTTTTTAGGAGTCAAAGTGAGCAGGTGTGGGAACAAAAAACGGCACTGAAAAGTTCCTTTACACTGCGGTCTATGGGAACTGTGTGTTCACTCTAAATATTTATGTATATGCTTATTTACATATATATTTATGGTTAATGTGTGTAAATACACATATTGACACATAAATATATATGTATATAATCATATACATATATATTTCTAGTTGTTGCCCATTGCTACGCGACAAACCCCCTTCGATGCGCTAAGCTCTCATGCCGTGTCTCACACCATGAGATCAACGCTCCCATTGGAGCCCATGGAAGTACGCTCTCATTAACGCAAAGCTTCCCCGCAATGCAAACGCGAACATTAGCGAGCGCCGGTATTAGTGAGTGGAGCACAAATATTGCGCTTGGGAAAGCGATATTTTGCGTTCCTCTAGTAATCTAGCTCTAAATGTACTTTGTAATATTAAAGATGGCTCACCTAATTAACTGCCAACAGCAGGGCCAACAGTACCAATTTAAACACATAAAAGTGCAAAGGTAAAATGCTCTTAATCTGTAAGAGAATTTTTATTATCGCACTGCTGCTGCTTACAAATAACTATGTAGGTTAAGCACATAGCCTAAAGACTGCTGCAGAGAAGAAATGCATTATTGAAACCTGGTTTAACACATCTGATGAGGCTATGACAAGAGAGATATTTGCAAAGTCACCAATCACCAGCTAGCCCCAGTACAGAACTGTTGCTGTTCAACAATCAATATAAAGAAAACAAAGTGCATTTGATAATAGAACTTAGAGACATGAAACCCATTCCCCCCCCCCATGATTCAGATAGAGCATACACTTTTAAACAATGTTTCAGTTTACTTCTGTTATCAAATGTGCTTCATTCTCTTAGTATCTTTTGCTGTAGGAGCAGCAATGCACTACAGGGAGCTAGCTGAACACATTGGGTGAACCTAGCTATGCCTTTCAACTAAGGATACCAAAGAATAAAGCAATTTAGATACAATAAGTAAATTTGAAAGTTCTCTTTTTAATCACATGCTCTACTTTACTGTCAAACATAATTTAATATTGAATGCTCTAGCTCATTGGTTTTCAAACCTGTCCTCAGGCCTCCGTTACAACCCAGGTTTTTAGGATTACCTTGGATGACAGCAGGTAAATAACAATGTTTACTAATCAGCTGATTATTTCACCTGTGCTCCAGTTCAGATATCCTCAAAATCTGACCTGTTAGGGAGAACTGAGGAGAGGTTTGAAAACCAGTGCTCTATCTGATCTATGAGATTTTCATGTTCCTTTAAAACCTTAGGTTTGCAGTTTCAAATCTAAGCAGAGCCTACTCCTCTTTTCATTCTGCTGAAATCAATAGCTATGATTACTTGGACTCTATAAGCTATTATTAAAGGGCCACTATAGTAAAAAAGAAATAACAAAAAAACAACAACTATATACTCTAATCCTTTAGTGCATGTAAATTTATGAATATCGACCCTAGACTTCTGTGTGTTTAACCCCACAAAGGCAGAGCACTGCTGGTCCCAAACTGAAAACAGTGCTAATCCAATCAGCAGCACTAGTCCCACATCTGAGTTGTGCGACTAGTGGTGCTGATTGGATTAGCTTCATTTTCCGCTCAAGACCAACAGTACTGCAGGTCCAGAGTGATATTTTTCTATGCGTTTAACCCCTTTTAGGGATTAAACACGCAGTAAACTAGGGTCAATAGTCATAAAATAACATACTCTAAAGCAGAGCTTTCCAAACTTTTCATGTTGGTGACACACTTTTTAGACCTACATAATTTTGCGACACGGTAATTCAGGTGTACTAGCAAACAGGAGGTTAAACTACCGGACACATACATAAATGGTATAATAACAAAATGTATTAACAAGTAACAATATGTCTGTGCAAGAATTAAAAAAAGTTTAATAACACCAGTAACTACTTACTATTTTAATGGGATGTATGAGGTTGATGGGATGAACACAGTTTCTGAATATTTGCTGGAATATTAGATAAAGACACTCGCATTTCATCATCAAGCATTTTTAAGCTTCCACTTCCTATCGATGTATCAAGAGCAGGAGCAGCAATACACTACTGGGAGCTAGCTGCAAAAAAAACTAACACTTTGACTTCTGACTTCAGCTCAGCGTTTAAGCTCCCGCCCTAGTCCGACTGACTACTTCCTGCGCAGAAAACACACTGCTGTCCCACTCACTGACTACACGTGCAGTCACGAGCCGATTGAGGAGACTGCACATGCAGTCAAGAGCCAATGTGCCGCCAATGGGAATAGTTTCAGTTCCCACTGAGCTGCACCAGTAGGTTAAGATGATCTGTGACCCACAAGGTATCAGTCATGTGTCAACCATGTGACAGGCGGAAATTTGGAAACCAAAAAAAAAATTTTGATTAAAAAAAATTTGTGCTGAAGCAGGGACACACCTACACACTGCCGAAGACACACTAATGTGTCACTACACACTTTTGAAAGCACTGCTCTAAAGGATTAAAGCATATAATTTCTTTCTATAATGGCCCTTTAAGAGACAAAAGTGCAATTCTTACTATTATTATCATAAGATCCTTAACATACCTTGCATTTATTAGAAGGGCCCTAAACACATTTCATGCCCCTCCCACTGATCAATGGTGCTGCCATTATGGAATGTAGGTTAAACCGACGTGTATGAAGGAGAGTTACTGCACATGTGCAAACAGGTAAGGACTAGAATGTAGTGATCTGAAGGAGAGTTACTGCACATGTGCAAACAGGTCAGCACTAGAATGTAGTGATCTGAAGGAGAGTTAATGCACATGTGCAAACAGGTCAGGACTAGAATGTAGTGATCTGAAGGAGAGTTACTGCACATGTGCAAACAGGTCAGCACTAGAATGCAGTGATCTGAAGGAGAGTTACTATACATGTGCAAACATATCAGCATTAGAATGTAGTGATCTGAAGGAGAGTTACTGCTCATGTGCAAACAGGTAAGCACTAGAATGTAGTGATCTGAAGGAGAGTTACTGCTCATGTGCAAACAGGTCAGGACTAGAATGCAGTGATCTGAAGGAGAGTTACTGCACATGTGCAAACAGGTAAGCACTAGAATGTAGTGATCTGAAGGAGAGTTACTGTACATGTGAAAACAGGTCAGCATTATAATGTAGTGATCAGAAGCAGAGTTACTGCTCATGTGCAAACAGGTAAGCACTAGAATGTAGTGATCTGAAGGAGAGTTACTGCTCATGTGCAAACAGGTCAGCACTAGAATGTAGTGATCTGAAGGAGAGTTAAAGCACATGTGCAAACAGGTCAGCACTAGAATGTATTGATCTGAAGGAGAGTTACTGCACATATGCAAACAGGTCAGCGCTAGAATGTAGTGATCTGAAGGAGAGTTACTGCACATGTGCAAACAGGTCAGAACTAGAATGTAGTGATCTGAAGGAGAGTTACTGCACATATACTGCACATGTACAAACAGGTCAGCGCTAGAATGTAGTGATCTAACGGAGAGTTACTGCACATGTGCAAACAGATCAGCATTAGAATGTAGTGATCTGAAGGAGAGTTACTGTACACGTGCAAACAGGTCAGCGCTAGAATGTAGTGATCTGACGGAGAGTTACTGCACATGTGCAAACAGGTCAGCACTAGTATGTAGGGATCTGAAGAAGAGTTACTGCACATGTGCAAACAGGTCAGCACTAGAATGTAGTGATCTGAAGGAGAGTTACTGCACATGTGCAAACAGGTCAGCACTAGAATGTAGTGATCTGAAGGAGAGTTACTGCACATGTGCAAACAGATCAGGACTAGAATGTAGTGATCTGAAGGAGAGTTACTGCACATGTGCAAACAGGTAAGCACTAGAATGTAGTGATCTGAAGGAGAGTTACTGCACATGTGCAAACAGGTCAGCACTAGAATGTAGTGATCTGAAGGAGAGTTACTGCACATGTGCAAATAGGTCAGCACTAGAATGTAGTGATCTGAAGGAGAGTTACTGCACATGTGCAAACAGGTCAGCACTAGAATGTAGTGATCTGAAGGAGAGTTAATGCACATATGCAAACAGGTCAGCACTAGAATGTAGTGATCTGAAGGAGAGGTACTGCACATGTACAAACAGGTCAGCACTAGAATGTAGTGATCTAAAGGAGAGTTACTGCACATGTGCAAGCAGGTCAGCACTAGAATGTAGTGGTCTAAAGGAGAGTTACTGCACATGTGCAAGCAGGTCAGCACTAGAATGTAGTGATCTGAAGGAGAGTTACTGCACATGTGAAAACAGGTCAGCACTAGAATGTAGTGATCTGAAGGAGAGTTACTGCACATATGCAAACAGATCAGCACTAGAATGTAGTCATTTGAAGGAGAGTTACTGCACATGTGAAAAACAGATCAGCACTAGAATGTAGTGATCTGAAGGAGAGTTACTGCACATGTGCAAGCAGATCAGCGCTAGAATGTAGAGGTTTGAAGGAGAGTTACTGCACATGTGCAAGCAGGTCAGCGCTAGAATGTAGTAATCTGAAGGAGAGTTACTGCACATATGCAAACAGGTCAGCACTAGACTGTAGTGATCTGAAGGAGAGTTACTGCACATGTGCAAACAGGTCAGCGCTAGAATGTAGTGATCTGAAGGAGAGTTACTGCAAATGTGCAAACAGGTCAGCGCTAGAATGTAGTGATCTGAAGGAGAGTTACTGCACATGTGCAAACAGGTCAGCACTAGACTGTAGTGATCTGAAGGAGAGTTACTGCACATGTACAAACAGGTCAGCGCTAGAATGTAGTAATCTGAAGAAGAGTTACTGCACATGTGCAAACAGGTCAGCGCTAGAATGTAGTGATCTGAAGGAGAGTTACTGCACATATGCAAACAGGTCAGCACTAGACTGTAGTGATCTGAAGGAGAGTTAATGCACATGTGCAAACAGGTCAGCACTAGACTGTAGTGATCTGAAGGAGAGTTAATGCACATGTACAAACAGGTCAGCACTAGACTGTAGTGATCTGAAGGAAAGTTACTGCACATGTACAAACAGGTAAGCACTAGAATGTAGTGATCTGAAGGAGAGTTAATGCACATGTGCAAACAGGTCAGCACTAGACTGTAGTGATCTGAAGGAGAGTTAATGCACATGTGCAAACAGGTCAGTGCTAGATTGTAGTGATCTGAAGGAGAGTTACTGCATATGTGCAAACAGGTCAGTGCTAGAATGTAGTGATCTGAAGGAGAGTTACTGCACATGTACAAACAGGTCAGCACTAGAATGTAGTGATCTGAAGGAGAGTTACTGCACATGTACAAGCAGGTCAGAGCTAGAATGTAGTGATCTGAAGGAGAGTTACTGCATATGTGCAAACAGATCAGCACTAGAATGTAATGATCTGAAGGAGAGTTACTGAACATGTACAAGCAGGTCAGAGCTAGAATGTAGTGATCTGAAGGAGAGTTACTGCATATGTGCAAACAGATCAGCACTAGAATGTAATGATCTGAAGGAGAGTTACTGAACATGTACAAGCAGGTCAGAGCTAGAATGTAGTGATCTGAAGGAGAGTTACTGCACATGTGCAAACAGATCAGCACTAGAATGTAATGATCTGAAGGAGAGTTACTGCACATGTGCAAACAGATCAGCACTAGAATGTAGTGATCTGAAGGAGAGTTACTGAACATGTACAAACAGGTCAGCGCTAGAATGTAGTGAAAGACAGATTTCAACATGGCTGCACCCATGTCTAGAGGGAGGTGGGAATAACCTCAATACAGGAACAAATCCCCAAAATCCAGAATTCCAAAATTCTAACTTTTTCTAAATTTCAAACTTTTTAATAATTTTTTTTTTAATAAAATGATCAAAAACAGCTACTTTCCTGTCTGTAACGCAAGTCATAATTTTCTCTGCTAGTCATTTAAAACAACTATTATCTTTCTAATTACAGTACTGTATTATCTTTCTGAGGGTACTATGTATACAAAAGTACTACAAATGATATAAAACTACCTTTAGGTTACATGTATAAGCCTTATAATGACATGTAACTATTGCCTTAACTACATGATATTGATGTTTACACTTAGTTCTATCCCCTCCCCTGCCCAATTTTTAAGATGCAAATATCCCAAAATCCAAACTATTTCTAATTCTAACATTTTTTCAGTCCTCCCAAGCAATTTGAATAAAGGGTTTTCTACCTGTACTGTGGTTTTAAAATGTATTTCATGTTAAATGCCCCTTTTATATCTTATTTGTTATATAGTAACTATAAAAAGGTTATACAGTATCAACGTGTTGGAGAACAAAGGGTATGTTATGCTGCCATAGGAGAAAAATTCAGACTACACTTTTTTTTGTTGATAACAAAACATTTTAATGGTCCTTTGTAACCAACAAAAAACAGCAGAGTAATTAGGATAGCTCGGCGCCTTCTTTCTCTGTGCAGCATACAGGACCATGTCTGCTTGTTTGGTTTAGCCTCTGTATTTGGCATTGTAGCTGGTTGTTACCAATGAGAAATGTTCAGTGCATTAATATGCAGCAAACTACAAGTGCCTCGGGCTACGCTAAAATCATAGCTCATTTTGAAACAGTACAAAATATTCAAACATTGTAATTTAATTCTCTATCACATAAATAAAGTATAAGTAGTGTACCTACAATATTAACAAGATTATTTAGCAGATAAATAGGTTATCAAGCAATTGCATTTTAGAAGGATTCAAATCTACAAATTATGATGTTGTAACCTACGAAATATGCTTAGTATTTTCATTTTTTTAACATAACTCTTATTTCAGAAAAGAAGGCACTGGAAATACAGTTTGACTATGGTAATGACATGGTTATTAAGCACCTTAGTTTTATAAATCAGGTAAAGGCTATCAGGGCAAATTTACACCTCAGGTTCCTGTAGGCACAGAAACATGAAGCCCCCACTCCAAAAAGGGTGAAAAAAAACTGAGGAAATTTTTTTTATTATTATTTAGGACAACTAAAAATAAATATTAAATGTAAAACATGTATGTACCATCTACATTAACTTTACAGCCGCCGGAAGGGGTGATGATAGTAATGATAAATATACCAGTTGATCACTTGATTGATTACCTTTAACCCCTTAAGACCCCTCCACAACAATGTGTACTATGAAAATCTAGCAAAATAAATTCTTATTTTTTTCAGACCTCCCCCCACACACAAGCGATTCATTTCTTTGGTGTATTTATTGATTACTTGGGCTATATAAGTTATTATTAAAGGGCCATTATAGTAAAAAAATAAATAATAAAAAAACAACAACTATATACTCTAATCCTTCTTGAAGGGACTCCTTCAGCCTCTTGGGGTTACATTTTGTACCCCTCACCCCCCTTTATGGCCCCTTGGACAAAGAATTCAGCATCAGACAAGCTATTAATTTACCAATGCAATGCAGGGTCCTGGGTCTTGAACCCAATTAATTTCTAATAATCACAGTGATTCACAGCCCAAGGGTGGCAGATAGATCTCCTTGTCTCCTTCCACCCCTGCTACTTCATGCCACCAAAGTCAGCACACACTAATAAACTGTATATTTTGAAAGTGTTCTGCACAATTATTATTATTATCAGGTATTTGTAGAGCGCCAACAGGTTCCGCAGCGCTATGAACATAGGTGGTATATAAAAACGATTTCAGGTATCAAATGGGGAGAGAGGGTCCTGCCAAGAGTTGCACTGTTGTAGTCGGCTCTCATGAAGATGAACTACAAACAGCTGAGCTCATAGGCTTACATGCTATGGGGTTTTAGGGGATAGCAGTGGAGAAGGTTAGTGTAGGTTGTAAGCGTCCCTGAATAGTAGAGTCTTCAGGGAGCACTTGAAACTTTTAAAACTAGGGGAGATTCTTGTGGAGCGAGGCTGAAAGTTCCATAAGATGGGAGCCAATTTGGAGAAATCTTGAAGACGGAAATGTGAGGAGGTATTGGTAACAAGAGAGGAGGAGAGTAGGAGATCATGAGCAGAGCGAGTGGGACGGGAGGGAAAGTATCTGGAGACAAGGTCTGAGATGTAGGGAGGAGCAGTGCAATTGAGGGCTTTGTGTGTCAGAGTGAGAATGTTGTGTTTAATCCTTGAGACAAGAGGAAGCCAGTGAAGGGATTGGCAGAGAGGTGCGGCAGATGAAGAGCGACGTGCAAGGAAGATGAGCCTGGCAGATGCATTCATTATGGATTGTAAAGGAGCTAGGCAGCAGATAGGGAGACCAGAGATGATAGAGTTGCAGTAGTCGAGGCGGGAAAGGATGAGTTTGAATATTTGTTGTGTCTTGTGTAAGGAAATGTCTAATTTTAGCCATCTTTTTAAGTTGGAAGCCGCAGGCTTTAGCCAAGGACTGAATGTGAGGAGTGAAAGAAAGATCTGAGTGTGACCCCAAGACATCGGGCATGTGAGGTTTGGGTAATGATGGAGTTATCAACAGTTATAGAGACATGGGGGGTGGAGATTTTGGAAGAAGGGGGGGGGGGAAATAAGGAGCTCAGTTTTGGAGAGATTTAGCTTGAGGTAGTGAGAGGACATCCAAGATGAGATATGAGACAGTTAGTGACACACGGGTTGGCAAGGAAGGAGGTAGTTCTGGTGCAGAGAGGTAGATTTGGGTATCATCGGCATACAAATGATAATGAAACCCGTGGGACTTTATTAAGAAACCTAGAGAGGACATGTAGATTGAGAAGAGAAGGGGACTGAGGATGTGGGAACGCCCCCCCCCCCCACACCCTGCAAATGAAACATGGAGCTGCGTGCTTAAACGAGCAGAGTGACCACAGTCGGGTACTCAGGGTACTCCTCCCGGCTTGACCTCAGACCTACCTGAGTGCCTCCCCGGTGCAAAATGGGCGGTAACGGCACTGTTGCTGTCTTGCTGAGCCCGCCCACAGCCTCTGTATTTAAAAAAAAAAAGTTTTTATTAAAATACACTGACAGACTCTCATGATACAGGCAGGCGCCTCACTGCAGTGCGCCTGTAGGCACATGCCTACACTGCCTAATGGCAAATCCGGCCCTGAAGGCTATAAGAAATAAAAGTTACAAACAATAACTATATATCATACATCAAGACCTCTGAACTGTCTCTATTTGAGAGGTAGAATCATTTATTCTGAGCTCTGTCTCGCTGTCCCTCTGAAACAGTCATAAGTCCCTATTTGCAGAATTTCCCTTAGCTCCACCCAAAGATCACCCAGACATACCCACAAACAGCCCAGACACACCCACCTACCCCAGACATGCCATGATCCCATCTACTATCTACCCCTAACCCCAACTTCTCTCAACATGAACCTGCCCACAAAACTGTAATGGCTACCCTCAACCTCCTGATCCCCTAATACCAAACTACAAATCTTGGGAGGTACTCTCAAAGAACTGACATTTTGGGGCTTAACCCCTTCCCCAGACCAAAAAATAAATACAAAAAAAAGCAAAATAAACCACTCTATTGCAGTTCTTTTCTATACATGTGAATACACCCTGGTGGCTTCTACATTGAAGATGAGTGGAGATCCTTTTAGGAGGTGAAGTTGCAGATGGTCTGCACATAGTATTTTTAACAATAAAAGAGGTAACTAAAAGATGTTTAAAACTTTGTTTAAAAAGAACAACTTGGTGGAGGAGAAGGTTATGATGAGAACCATTTCCTGTCTGTTCAAAAGTTTCTGGTTTGTCTCAGGAAGATAAAAAGCTATTAGCATTAGTTTTAACATTGTTTAAACATTTTTTTTTATTTTTTTTTTTAATTTTTATTGAAGGAAATAGTCTCACAACAAAAATAAAATAAAAATATGAAACATGAATCAAATTTAAGGACACGCAGGTCCTTTACAAGTTTTTCACACAAATAATGAATGAGGTAATACCGGCGAATTGAGACTGAGGACTGTTCTAGGCACAAAGTAAGTCATATGTAATTCTTAAAATATATCAGACCCTAGTATATTGTAGATAGCACGTAACTGGAAAATCTAATTCACTTATAGCCAACCGACAACATTATGGAGCTCCAATGTAAAATGTCACTAGACAAAAAGACTTTAGCCTATGTCTGACTTGCAGAAATAATGTATCTTATGGGTGACCCACATTTAAGTATATGGATTTAAATGCAATAGCAATGTATGTCTGTCACTACCAAGAGCCCCCTCCAACCCCCGGACTGGACATGCACACACAAATGCTTACCAAAATCATTGTAGGCAGAATAGCGGTGACTCATGTGCTTTACAGTTACAAGCTAATAACTATGGCATCTATATCACAAACAATTATATAATTGTCCCTCCCGGGGCCCCCCACAAACCCACAGGTGAAGCACGAAAACAAAGGTGCACATAGATATCAATATATGTAACTTAGAAAAAGGCTGTTAATAATATATGACTTATACTGATTGTCTAGGTGAAGCTAATGCACATAAACCCCCGTTGAGATCGATTGAATATATGAGTATATACAGTATAAACAGGTTCCAGTGCCTACATAGCTATGTATAATGGTGTAGTCCTCCGTACATCATTAAGGTAAGGCAGTCCCTAGAAAGGACGTATTATACCTAGGGAGTGTAAGCAAAACAATGACTTCTGTGGGAATTAATTAAGACAGGTTATGTCTGGGTATATGCGAAAGAAAGAGGTAGCAAAGGGAGTTTACCTCTAAATGATAGACCGTGGCCTCTCTTGAACCACGTAAGCTATATAACATACTAGGGTAGAGAAGACTTATTAACCAGTGTGTAGGCAATAACAAGTATTATAAGAAATAGACAATATACAATCGCAAAACCTCTAGGTCTTAACACAATAATAGCTGTAGACAATCAGTAGGCATATCTATATAAAAAACAACTCTGAATGAACACATAAATATCTATAAAGAGTGTATATGCGATTCTATACAATTACCAGCTCTAACTGTTCACATAAATACATGCAAACAGTCTGTAGGCATATCTGACCAGAAATCATATTAGGGTAAATACATTGATAATCAAAACAGTCCGTAGTGTTATCCAGATGATGAACATCTCTGTCTGAACCATATAATATACGCAACTAGGAGCTCAACCTTTCTAAGGGACGAGAGAACATAAATAAATAAAACATGTAGTCAGACAGAGCATATGACCAAGTAGGCAGGCCTCCACATTTAGTTCACAGGAGTATAGAAGTATAGTCAAGCCGCCAGACCTCTCAGAAAGGTTTCAGTCTGCCATACAAACTGCCGGTGTCCGTGTAAGAGAAAAAAAAAAAAAGATGCTCACCCAATTCCCAGTTTCCTACTCAGCACAGTGCTGCTAATTGAGAGATGGACGGAAGATCCAGGGTCAAAGGTAGTTAACCTCAAAAGCCATGGCTGCAGGTCTAGCATCTTGGCCACAACAAATATCCCAATCTGATAGAAGTCTGCCTCCCACGTGGCGCTTCCACTTGCTGCGACTTTTGCATTGTATAGTGTCCCAAACTCGCCCCCAGCAGGATCATTATGAGCTAATATCTCTTGACGTTCTGGAGCAGAATAAGGAAGTCTCTCCAATTGGGGGTCAGTATTACTCACTCTGGCCAGTGCTTTGGGCAGTACCTTCCGTGTATCTGTAGTGAAGCTGGGCCTGAGTTGCTTAACAAGCCTTCTTGCGCTATTTGTCAGCATTCCAGCAGATGCTTGACTCCTCACCTCCAGCAGAGCAACCGATTTCACCGAAATAAGTCGTCTCGTCAAGGGCCCCACTTCAACCCCTGGGAAGCAGTCAGTTAGCTCCGGCATTGCAACTGTCCACTTAGTTTCTTGCGGGCGCTCAGGTGCTGTATATACTGCCGTAGTCAGAGCCTTTTCCGGTTCGTTCCTCATAGTGCTCTCTGCAGCATACAACGCTACCCCACCCCTGTTAGGGAAAGCTGTGTCTGACACCTGATGTGCAGCCGTGTTGTTCCAGGCTTCATTAATAATCTTAGTAAGGCTCAAAGAATGTTCATGAAGGATACGTTGCATATCTTGCTTAGTAATGGCATTTTCAGGCGCCCTCATATTAACAGATAGTTGTATTGATGATGTGTAGTAAATAGTACTACTCGTAACCCCAGTCTCCCAGGGGGGGGGGGGAATATGCAAAAGCCCCGGCTCCAGAAACTGCCAGACACTTTATGAATGCGACAGCCTTGAGGCCTAGCTGCAGAACTTAGACAGAGAAGTCAATCCAGAGAGTTTCCCCCAGGATTGTCAATTTCTTGAATCTTGTAGCAATCTTCTGGCCCCTATCCACAGGATGAGAAATATTATAAAGGAAAACAATAAAATATTGCATAAAACTCTGTTCTAGAACCAGGAGCTCCCACAAGACACGTCTTGCCTCAGCATCTGTAGGCTCCGCCCCCGTTTAAACATTTATTGTATGTGAGGTGTAGGTCTTCCATGTACGTGAAGTTACAGGTAATTACACATGCATGTTTTAAGTATGTTTAAAGGTATTCTATGGGCTTATTTATAAAGCTGCAATCACAGCTTGAAGCTCTTTTGAGCCTGCTGCCACAAATTAAGAAGCAGTGGTCATTAGGCTGCTACTATCTAACCTCTGGCCACATTAGACTGGGAAGAATAAAATCCCTCAAGACTAATCAGAACAGATGACTGACAGCCCCTGCTCACATATGATTAGTTTCATGACAGCAGGGGTGCGATTGCACAAAAAAGAAAAATGTGTGTTTCATGTCCTTTTAACACTGCAATATTTCACACAAACATTGGTTTGCACTCTCTAGTCACCCATTTTATAGCTGTCCCTAAACTAGGTTACATTATGGTGGTGCCCATTGCGTTATGGACACGAAACACTATTAATACAATTAAAGATGTTTGTATATTATTTTCAGTAAAATTATTGTTCTGAATATACAATTATACCTATCATTTATTTAGTGTTTAACATCCCTTTAAAAGGGCAGTCTACACCAGAATTTTGATTGTCTAAAAAGATAGATAATTCCTTTATTACCCATTCCTCAGTTTTGCATAACCAACAAGGTTATATTAATATACCCTTACCTCTGTGATTACCTTGTATCTAAGCACCTGCAGACTGCCCCCTTATTTCAGTTCTTTTGACAGACTTGCTTTTTAGCCTATCAGTGCTGACTCCTAGGTAACTCCACAGGCGTCAGCACAATTTTATCTATATGGCACACATGAACTAACGCTGTCTAGCTGTGAAAACAAAAAGTCAAAATGCATTCAGATAAGAGGCACCTTCAAGGGCTAAGAAATTAGCATATATGAGCCTACATAGGTTTAGCTTTCAACTAAGAATACCAAGAGAACAAATCAAAATTGATGATAAAAGTAAATTGGAAAGTTGTTTAAAATTGCATGCCCTATCTGAATCATGAAAGCTTATTTTTTACTAGACTGTCCCTTTAAGAGGAAAAAAAATCAGAATATTCAAAGTCTCAATGTTCCTTTACTTTCTCCTTTAATAGCTGCAAAAGTCTGCCAGAGGAAGTGTTCTGCTATTTGACAGCCAATACAAATGAATCCTTAATGCCTTTAAAATATTAACTTTTTAAAAAAACAAAAGTGGATTTTCAAAGTATACCCAGCTTGTAATGGTATTCAAAGACTCCAGCACAACATGAATCAAATGAGAACTTCCAGGTCAACACAGGATGTGAGTTTCATTCAAAAAAATTTTAATGAAAAGTTAAAAAGAGCTATAAAGTTGTTCTTATTGTTTGGGCTGTTTTAAGTAGTGCTGAGAAATATTCAAAACATTTGATGATTTTATCAAGCAAAATTTTTCAGATATAGTATTTAGTTATAGCCCTGTGGACAATGTCTACAAATTCTCCTCAGACATTGAATTAGCATAAAGCCTTCCAAGCAAATGTTTCAGCCTCACAGAAAAAAAAAAACAATTTACATTTAGCCTCTTAGGTACAAAATTTAGATCTGGCTTTTAAGGCACAACATTTACTTACAGTCTCACAGGCAGAACATAAAAAAATCAGTTCCTGTCATCTTTGGCATTTGATCATTGTGTGAAGCCAACATCCGAAACCAGTTTTTAATCAAGCTGATCTAAGACTGAGGCATTTTAGGGGAACTTTAATATTTAAGTAGACCTCAAAATGAATATGTGTCTCAAATTTAATTTTAAACCTCAGATTACAAATGACTCATTAGATATACAAAACACTTGCAGGGGAGGAAACTATTTAAATGTCATCAGAGAAAAGTAGTGCTTCCATCAAGCAGTATTTTCCCCCAGATCAAAATAAATATAACTAGGATTATTTCCATAATCAAAATGTACTTTTCCAAATAAATTTCACTGGATTTGATTTGTAAGAATTGTAAAACTACAACAAAGGATATACAAATAGTAGCGCTACCCAGCGAAAATGGTAACCAGTGATAATTGGTGTATCATACAAAGAATTAAAAATTGTAAAAATCCCTCAAAGTAGGTACCTGTAATAGAAAAGACCTTATAACACAATAAATTCCAGTGAGATTGACTAAAAGTACACCTGTTGTGTTAAAGTCAATGGTCTCATGAGAATTCACACTGTGATAATAGATTAAATTGAAAATATTACAGAATTAAATTCTATCCTTGCAGACAATAAAAAGACTCCAAAGTTGTGGCCAAGCAGCTCTTTTAAATAAAGTCACCGATAAACTTGTATGAACACTAAGAGAAAACACAAAGAAGCGCGCCTACAACTCACGTTAAAAGTATTAGATTTATTACAAAAGTGACCCTAAAAAAGACAGACACTTACAGGATTAAAAATGAGTCACAGCATAGTAGGGGAGTAAACTCCTTGGTACCATATACATCCCAAGAATCTGGATAACCAATCAATCAGACCTCCAGTGGTGTCCACTCTGAAGCGGTGGAGTCCTTGGATACAAATGTCACTTTCCGATTGGGATATTCAGGTGTCTCACACGCTAAACAAGTTTGCAAAATAAAAACAGTTCAACCCGGATTTTACCTCTATGGGTTTCTCCCTGTCACAGTGGAGCTTTCTCAAGAGGATTGGTCATCCAGATTCCTAGGACGTATATGGTACCAAGGAGGTTACTCCTCTACTCACACCCTATATGCTGTGACTCATTTTTAATTCTGTAAGTGTCTGTCTTTTTTTAGGGGTACTTTTGTAATAAATCTAATAGTTTTAACATAAGTTGTATGCGCAATTCTTTGTGTTTTCTCCAAGAAGTATAAACTGTAAAATAGGGCATGGAATTAGTCAGACTACTGTGCCAAACACAAACAAATCTACCAAAATTCACCTGTACCAAGCAAAAAACACATATATACTAGTAGACATGACTAGTACTGGCGCAAATTCACATTAGGAATTGTCCTTGAAAATATTTCTATTAAATTTTGAGACTGTTGATGAAGAACTACAAAAAGTCGATGGTGAAACGTACATCGGAACAGAAATAATTTTGTAACAAAACCACAAGAAGGGAAAAGCCGGTTGTTAGAGGCAACACAGGGAAGTTGTCTTAATACAATCAGAGACTTTAGAAGGTGAGCAGGATGTATTGATATGTACTACAAAAACCTCTTTTGCTGTAAGCATAAGATATCCCTGAATGTGGTGTATACTCTAGTATATTTTAATGGAGTTTTAAAATAAATTATTTTAAGAAGAAAGCTTCCAGTTAGCTGGTGAGATGAATGAAAAGTGCAATAAACTCAGCTATAGTAGCTCTGGGAAATGTAAGTACCGGGGCTTTCCGAAAACCCGCCCAGGGCCGTTAAATGGAAAAACCTGTTTTTTTGGCCTTCATTCTTGGACCAAATAACAGCCCAGGGCTATAATACGGTAGTCACTTATACCAGTCTGTAGGATGCTGATAGCCCCTCCAAATGATTTTAAAGTAGTGCTAAGCCATAACAAATAAAAGAGGATGCTTTATTTTCTTGTAGTAAGTACATTTATTACCTCATGTACATTTTTTTTTAAAATAAAAAAAAAACCAGCATGTTAAATCAAACTGGCATTTCAATTTTTTTTAATATAACCTGATATAACCTAATACCAGTATAACCTAATATACATATGGCATCTGGTAAAATGTTCATGTAACTCTCAAATAGGAACTTTTTTTTTTATTATAGTAACATCAAATAAGTAAAACCAGGGGCGGACTGAGAGCAACCAGGGCCCCCGGGCAAAAGTGTGGCAGGGCCCCCCACCTCCTCTTTGCTCCACCTACCTACCTCACACACACATAAATACACAGAGATACACACACACATACACAGAAATACACGGTGCTCTGACAAAATGCAGAAGGACATTTGGCAGAAGGACATTTCGCAGACGGACATTTGGCCGACGGACATTTGGCTGACAGACAGAAAGCTAAAGAATGTTCCGATTTCGGCCGAGGGTAGATACGTTCCAGAGTGCTCTGTTCTAATCAGAGCCTCGGGCGCCGCAACTGCCTCTGGGAACCTTACCATGGTTCCCAGGCCGCACGTCTTGTAATTCTCTGTTTGGGAAATTATCTATCTATCAAATCTATCTATTTATCTATCAAATCTATCTATCTATTGTATCTATCAAATGTATCTATTGCATCTATTGATCTATCTATCTAATCTATGTATCTATCTATCAAATCTATCTATCTCGTGGCCGGACTGTTATCTGACAGCCACTTGTGTTTCGGCCAAATGTCCGTCGGCCAAATGTCTGTCGGCCAAATGTCCATCTGCCAAACGTCCGTCGGCTAAAAGTCCGGCCACGGAAAACATAATTTATGCTTACCTGATAAATTCCTTTCTTCTGTTGTGTGATCAGTCCACGGGTCATCATTACTTCTGGGATATAACTCCTCCCCAACAGGAAATGCAAGAGGATTCACCCAGCAGAGCTGCATATAGCTCCTCCCCTCTACGTCAGTCCCAGTCATTCGACCAAGAAACAACGAGAAAGGAGTAACCAAGGGTGAAGTGGTGACTGGAGTATAATTTAAAAGATATTTACCTGCCTTAAAACAGGGCGGGCCGTGGACTGATCACACAACAGAAGAAAGGAATTTATCAGGTAAGCATAAATTATGTTTTCTTCTGTTATGTGTGATCAGTCCACGGGTCATCATTACTTCTGGGATACCAATACCAAAGCAAAAGTACACGGATGACGGGAGGGATAGGCAGGCTCATTATACAGAAGGAACCACTGCCTGAAGAACCTTTCTCCCAAAAATAGCCTCCGAAGAAGCAAAAGTGTCAAATTTGTAAAATTTGGAAAAAGTATGAAGCGAAGACCAAGTTGCAGCCTTGCAAATCTGTTCAACAGAGGCCTCATTCTTAAAGGCCCAAGTGGAAGCCACAGCTCTAGTGGAGTGAGCTGTAATTCTTTCAGGAGGCTGCTGTCCAGCAGTCTCATAGGCTAAACGTATTATGCTACGAAGCCAAAAAGAGAGAGAGGTAGCAGAAGCTTTTTGACCTCTCCTCTGTCCAGAGTAAACGACAAACAAGGAAGAAGTTTGGCGAAAATCTTTAGTTGCCTGCAAGTAGAACTTGAGGGCACGAACTACATCCAGATTGTGTAAAAGACGTTCCTTCTTTGAAGAAGGATTTGGACACAAGGATGGGACAACAATCTCTTGATTGATGTTCCTGTTAGTGACTACCTTAGGTAAGAACCCAGGTTTAGTACGCAGAACTACCTTGTCTGAGTGAAAAATCAGATAAGGGGAATCACAATGTAAGGCTGATAACTCAGAGACTCTTCGAGCCGAGGAAATAGCCATTAAAAACAGAACTTTCCAAGATAACATTTTTATATCAATGGAATGAAGGGGTTCAAACGGAACACCCTGTAAAACGTTAAGAACTAAGTTTAAACTCCATGGTGGAGCAACAGCTTTAAACACAGGCTTGATCCTAGCTAAAGCCTGACAAAAGGACTGGACGTCTGGATTTTCTGACAGACGTCTGTGTAACAAGATGGACAGAGCTGAAATCTGTCCCTTTAATGAACTAGCTGATAAACCCTTTTCTAAACCTTCTTGTAGAAAAGACAATATCCTAGCGATCCTAACCTTACTCCAGGAGTAACCTTTGGATTCGCACCAGTATAGGTATTTCCGCCATATTTTATGGTAAATCCTTCTGGTAACAGGCTTCCTAGCCTGAATCAGGGTATCAATAACCGACTCAGAAAAACCACGTTTTGATAAAATCAAGCGTTCAATTTCCAAGCAGTCAGCTTCAGAGAAGTTAGATTTTGATGTTTGAATGGACCCTGTATCAGAAGGTCCTGTCTTAGAGGTAGAGACCAAGGCGGACAGGATGACATGTCCACTAGATCTGCATACCAAGTCCTGCGTGGCCAAGCAGGTGCTATTAGAATTACTGATGCTCTCTCCTGTTTGATTTTGGCAATCAATCGAGGAAGCAGCGGGAAGGGTGGAAACACATAAGCCATCCTGAAGTTCCAAGGTGCTGTCAAAGCATCTATCAGAACTGCTCCCGGATCCCTGGATCTGGACCCGTAGCGAGGAAGTTTGGCGTTCTGGCGAGACGCCATGAGATCTATCTCTGGTTTGCCCCAACGTCGAAGTATTTGGGCAAAGACCTCCGGATGAAGTTCCCACTCCCCCGGATGAAGAGTCTGGCGACTCAAGAAATCCGCCTCCCAGTTCTCCACTCCCGGGATGTGGATTGCTGACAGGTGGCAAGAGTGAGACTCTGCCCAGCGAATTATCTTTGATACTTCCATCATTGCTAGGGAGCTTCTTGTCCCTCCCTGATGGTTGATGTAAGCTACAGTCGTGATGTTGTCCGACTGAAACCTGATGAACCCCCGAGTTATTAACTGGGGCCAAGCCAGAAGGGCATTGAGAACTGCTCTCAATTCCAGAATGTTTATTGGAAGGAGACTCTCCTCCTGATTCCATAGTCCCTGAGCCTTCAGAGAATTCCAGACAGCGCCCCAACCTAGTAGGCTGGCGTCTGTTGTTACAATTGTCCAGTCTGGCCTGCTGAATGGCATCCCCCTGGACAGGTGTGGCCGATAAAGCCACCATAGAAGAGAATTTCTGGTCTCTTGATTCAGATTCAGAGTAGGGGACAAATCTGAGTAATCCCCATTCCACTGACTTAGCATGCATAATTGCAGCGGTCTGAGGTGTAGGCGTGCAAAAGGTACTATGTCCATTGCCGCTACCATTAAGCCGATCACCTCCATGCATTGAGCTACTGACGGGTGTTGAATGGAATGAAGGACGCGGCATGCATTTTGAAGTTTTGTTAACCTGTCCTCTGTCAGGTAAATCTTCATTTCTACAGAATCTATAAGAGTCCCCAAGAATGGAACTCTTGTGAGAGGAAAGAGAGAACTCTTCTTTTCGTTCACTTTCCATCCATGCGACCTTAGAAATGCCAGAACTAACTCTGTATGAGACTTGGCAGTTTGAAAGCTTGAAGCTTGTATTAGAATGTCGTCTAGGTACGGAGCTACCGAAATCCCTCGCGGTCTTAGTACCGCTAGAAGGGCACCCAGAACCTTTGTGAAGATTCTTGGAGCCGTAGCCAATCCGAATGGAAGAGCTACAAACTGGTAGTGCCTGTCTAAGAAGGCAAACCTTAGATACCGGTGATGATCTTTGTGGATCGGTATGTGAAGGTAAGCATCCTTTAAATCCACTGTGGTCATGTACTGACCCTCTTGGATCATGGGTAAGATTGTCCGAATAGTTTCCATTTTGAACGATGGAACTCTTAGGAATTTGTTTAGAGTCTTTAAATCTAAGATTGGCCTGAAAGTTCCCTCTTTTTTGGGAACCACAAACAGGTTTGAGTAGAACCCTTGTCCTTGTTCCGACCACGGAACCGGATGGATCACTCCCATTGTTAACAGATCTTGTACGCAGCGTAGAAACGCTTCTTTCTTTATCTGGTTTGTTGACAACCTTGACAGATGAAATCTCCCTCTTGGGGGAGATAATTTGAAGTCTAGAAGGTATCCCTGAGATATGATCTCTAGTGCCCAGGGATCCTGAACATCTCTTGCCCAGGCCTGGGCGAAGAGAGAGAGTCTGCCCCCTACTAGATCCGGTCCCGGATCGGGGGCTCTCGGTTCATGCTGTCTTTGGGGCAGCAGCAGGTTTCCTGGCCTGCTTGCTTTTGTTCCAGGACTGGTTAGGCTTCCAGCCTTGCCTGTAACGAGCAACAGCTCCTTCCTGTTTTGGTGCAGTGGAGGTTGATGCTGCTCCTGTTTTGAAATTCCGAAAGGGACGAAAATTAGACTGTCTAGCCTTAGCTTTGGCCTTGTCTTGAGGTAGGGCGTGGCCCTTACCTCCCGTAATGTCAGCGATAATTTCTTTCAAACCGGGCCCGAATAAGGACTGCCCCTTGAAAGGTATATTAAGTAATTTGGACTTAGAAGTAACATCAGCTGACCAGGATTTTAGCCACAGTGCCCTGCGTGCCTGTATGGCGAATCCTGAGTTCTTAGCCGTAAGTTTTGTTAAATGTACTACGGCCTCCGAAATGAAAGAATTAGCTAGTTTAAGGACTCTAAGCCTGTCCGTAATGTCGTCTAGCGTAGAGGAACTAAGGTTCTCTTCAAGCGACTCAATCCAAAATGCTGCCGCAGCCGTAATCGGCGCGATACATGCAAGGGGTTGTAATATAAAACCTTGTTGAACAAACATTTTCTTAAGGTAACCCTCTAATTTTTTATCCATTGGATCTGAGAAAGCACAGCTATCCTCCACCGGGATAGTGGTACGCTTAGCTAAAGTAGAAACTGCTCCCTCCACCTTGGGGACCGTTTGCCATAAGTCCCGAGTGGTGGCGTCTATTGGAAACATCTTTCTAAATATTGGAGGGGGTGAGAACGGCACACCGGGTCTATCCCACTCCTTAGTAACAATTTCAGTTAGTCTCTTAGGTATAGGAAAAACGTCAGTACTCGCCGGTACCGCAAAGTATTTATCCAACCTACACAGTTTCTCTGGTATTGCAACAGTGTTACAATCGTTGAGAGCTGCTAAGACCTCCCCTAGTAGTACACGGAGGTTCTCCAATTTAAATTTAAAATTTGAAATATCTGAGTCCAATCTGTTTGGATCAGAACCGTCACCCACAGAATGAAGCTCTCCGTCCTCATGCTCTGCGAGCTGTGACGC